>NC_090746.1:11538805-11548805 GCF_036898095.1 Palaemon carinicauda
TTTTAATCTATACATCATGTTATGATTCATATATCTACCACAACTGATGTGTTATTGTACACCCAAGTTCATATAGTCATACCACACGGTGAAATAAATCTCAATTCAAGGAGCAAGATAGCATCGAATATATATAATTAGAGCTCAAATTATCATCCTAATATAAAGAGCGGTGTGTCTGAAAAAAAAATGTCATTGTTTTTCATTATGTATACGAAATCTTTGAACAAATGAAAAGGCCTTGTAACTGTAGAAACATTGATGTAAAACAGAGAATTCTGTAAAATTTCAAACATTTTCTCATGTGTCGAGATGGAATTTCCATCCGACAAATTAAAAGAGCAATTCTTGTTTTAGAAATGGAACAAAAAATAATAAAATGGCAATGGCAATAAAAAATACTGTGCATGCTTCAAAACTAAATGATTCCATCAACTTGTTTAGATTCCTGAAATACATTTAATAGAAGAAACAAACTTCGCTCGTAGTTAATCAAATATAGTAAAGTTGAGAGAGCTGACTAGAATATGAATTATCCTGGATTAATCATACCGTTTTTTTTTTTTTTGGTGCTTAAATTTAACAGTTTCATTTTCTTAATTTTAGTATTACATCGAAATACTTAAAGCCTGTAAGGGTTCCTTTTTCATACAAAGATTTGTAATAGTATAAAAGTAGTAACTTAGAAAGGGGGAGATTTAGGAGCACCGAGGTTAAAGAAAAGGGTTTAAACATACTACATTCAGTTTAGCATTACTGTACGAGCAAGATACAATATATCATTTGCTTGTATATATTATTTCATCAAGAACAAGAAAATAACTTTCCAGGGATCAGCTTAGGCGAACGATTTCGGGTAAAATTTGATTCCTGATTTATTACATGTTTGCATTTTAAGAATATTTTTCTTTTTTCTCTTTTATAAATATACTTTTTATAGGCATATAAAATTTCGTTTATTAAAAATAGTTTTATATTATTTTGGAACTTTGAATTCTCTGTTTTGGAGAACAGGTTATGTTATGAATTTACGAATAATTTTTGTATTTATCATTGGGCAAAATTATTTTCCGAAGTCTTCACCTCTATCTTATAACTTTAATGATATCAAAGAATAAAATGGGCTTATTATTTCTATAAGTTAGCTTATATTAATATTTTCTAACAAAAAAAATTGACTATATACAAAAGTAATTGGCTTATAAATGTTGTTTAAAAATATTTTTATATGGATACATAAAAGAAGAGGAAGTAGGCTGAATATTTCATAGCCAAGTATATATAATAAAAAAAAAAAAACTATCACATTATTATTATTATTATCATTATTATTTTTATAATTATTATTATCATTATTACTATTATTTTATTTACTTGCTATGCTACAACTCTAGTTTGGAAAGCAGGATGCCATAAGCCCAGGGGCTCCAACAGGGAAAATAGCCCAGCGAAGAAAGGAAACAAGGAAGAATAAAATATTTTAAGAACAGTAACAACATTGAAATAAATATTTCCTACATAAACTATAAAAGCTTTAACATAACAGGAGGAAGAGATATACGATAGAATAGCAAGAGAACTCTAACCCAAGAGGCTATGGCACTACCAAAGACTAGAGAACAATGTTTGATTTTGAAGAGTCCTCCTGGAAGAGCTGCTTACCATAGCTAAAGAGTCTCTTCTATCCAGAAAGGAACTTTTTTTAATGTATTCCCAAACGCAAAATGTAAAATTCTTAATGTATTCCCAAACGCAAAATGTTAAATTCGTAAAGTCGCTTTGTAATTGGACGCATACTGGTTAAAATATAAAATAATAATTCTAAATGTATTTGCTAAAAAATAACTCTAATTTACTATTTATCTAAATAAGCTATAGGATCATTTTCTTGTTTCACTGTTGCCAGAAAAAAAGGAAACGTGAGTCATAAGATATCAGGAGATACACCATACAAAAACGGAAAAGAGCTAGATAAGCAATCAGAGTGCAGATCTCCGGTACGGCAACTTATTTCCCGAAACCAGCTTGCGTTTCCCAGAATCAATATAGACCGTAGGCGTATCTGTAGTCTGTATGACAACCATATGCGAACTTGGGGTTCAGATTAAGGCTGATTCGGATGACCTTTTGCACTGACCTTGACCTTTGACGTATGACTTTCGAAATTGAATTACTTCCAAGTTTCAACATGGCAATTATTCCCATAAAGTTTCACTACTCTATGAGTAAAATTGTGGTTAGGCAGTTGTTCACAAACAAACAAACAGGGGAGAACACATAACCTCCTCACAACTTCGTTGGCAAAGGTAAAACAAAATAATAACTAATGCAACAACTGTAATAAATTACAGAAGATAATTTTGGATATTAAAGTAAATAAATCAAGACTTCCTCACCTCATGAAAGGCAAGACCGTGCCATAACACTGTCTATTCAAGGAAAAGGACAGACACCGAAATGAAAGTGGGCCTGAGATTGCATGAAGCCTTTCCACTAAGACATTAAAGGCCATTGTATAGAGTATAGAAGTACTTTGACCTTCATACATCCTTTTTGCATTTTATACGTATGCTACTGCCTTCTATCAAAGGCATCCTCTTCCATCAAAGCTTGTCTTTCCATATCATCCTTCACCTTATCTCGCTATCTAATTCTCTGCCTTCATCTCGATCTTCTCCTCCTAAAAGGTACTTCCCAATCCCTCCTCACCATCCATCCTTAACACGTGCCACCACCCTCTCAGTCGTGATACTCTTATCAACTCTGTAATCTTTACTATACCTGCGATTATTTTTGCTTCATATTTTTTCCAATCTTTCAAACAGTGATATTCCCATAATCCAGCTCAGCTTTCTCATCTCTGTTCTCTTAAGCTTTGCTTCCTCTTTTCGTCTTAAACCCCATTATAAATGTCCACGTTATATAACAAATACAATCTCCCCAAAAAAGGAATACAGTTTTTTCCCGTGAGTTCATATACCAGGATAGAAGGAATGTATTATTTTTTCTTAGATATTTTTTTTATGCCCACTGTGGCCACGGGGGCTTACAAACAATTAGAATAGCGCTAACGTATCCCTGCATGTCGTAAGAGGCGACTAAAAGGGACGGGACGAGGGGGCTGGGAATCCCCACTCCTGTATTTACAATCCTGTGAGACATTAAAGAGGTGGAGCTGGCGGGAGAGTAACTGATCCCCGCACTCTAGAGAGTAAAAGAGGTGGGATTGGAAGTATGTTTAGGAATAGAAGGATGGATATATAGGCCTTGTGTGAGACAAAGATAAAAGGGAAGGGTGAAGTGATGTTTGGTGAAATTTCTGGTAGAGGTTCTGGGATTGAAAGGGGAAGAGCAAGAGTGGGTGTGGCTTTATTGCTGAGTGAATGGATGACAGGTAAACTAGTGGAATGGAAGGAGATATCATCTAGGTTAATGTGGGTAAGAGTTAGGTTGGTTAGGGAATGTTGGGCTTTTGTTAGTGCGTATGGGCCAGGTTGTGAGAAAAGTGAAGAAGAGTGGAATGAGTTCTGGAATGAATTAACTAGGTGTGTAGAAGGACTGGATAGAAGGAATTATGTAGTTGTCATGGCTGACTTAAATGCGAGAGTGGGTGCTGGAGAGGTAGAAGGTGTCATTGAGAAGTATGGCATACCAGGTGAAAATGAGAGTGGTGAGACTGGTAGATATGTGTGTTGAGCAACAGATAGTGATAAGTTCTAGCTTTTTCAAAAAGAAATATAAAAACAAGTATACATGGGTAAGACTGGCAAATGGAAGGGTGGTAGAAAGGGCGTTAATGGATTATGTGTTGATAACTAAAAGAATGTTTGGAAGATTGAAAGACGTGTACGTGTTTAGGGGTATGGCTAACGGTATGTCTGATCATTTTTTGGTGGAAGGAAATGTAGTTGTAGCAGAAGAGTAGGGGAATGGAGTAGGTGGATGTAAAAGGGAGTTAGTGAGGGTTGAAGAGCTAATAAAACCGGGAGTAAATAGTGAATATCAAGAAAGGTTGAAAATGGCATATGACGAAGTGAACTTAGGAGAAACTGGTAATTTAGAGGAGGAGTGGAAGTTAGTAAAAGAAAATTTTGTTGGGATTGCAAGAGATGTGTGTGGCAAGAAGTTTCTCGGAGGCAGCATAAGGAAGGGCAGTGGATGGTGGAATGAAGGAGTGAAGGTAAAAGTGGAAGAGAAAAAGAGGGCTTTTGAAGAATGGCTGCAGAGTAATAATGTAGAGAAGTCTGAAAAATATAGAGAGAAAAATGTGGAAGTAATTGGGTCGTTCATATGAAGAGAATAAGAAGTTTTGGAAAGAAGTGAAGAGAGTAAGGAAGGCTGGCTCAAGAATTGAAGAGACAGTGAAAGATGAAAATGGAAGGTTGTTAAAAGGAGAGGAGCCAAGGAAAAGGTGGATGGAACATTTTGAAAGTTTACTGAATGTTGAGGATAATAGGGAGGCAGATATAATTGCTGTTTCAGGTGTTAATGTGCCGGTGATGGGAGATGAGAATGAGAGAGAGAGATTACAAGAGAGGAAGTGAGGAGAGCACTAGATGAAACAAGAGTAGGAAAAGCATCTGGTATGGATGATGTGAGAGCTGAGATGTTGAAGGAAGGGGATGTGACTGTACTTGAACGGCTAGTAAGATTGTTTAATGGTACCAATAGATTGGGTTTGTACATGTATTGTACCACTATATAAGAGTAAAGAAGATGTGCATGAGTGTTGTAATTCAAGGGGTATTAGTTTGTTGAGTGTAGTTGGAAAAGTGTATGGTAGAGTACTGATTAATAGGATTAAGGATAAAACAGAGAATGCAATCTTAAAAGTACAGGGTGGTTTTAGAAGAGGTAGGGGTTGTATGAATCAGATTTTTACAGTTAGGCAGATATGCGAGAAATATTTAACAAAAGGTCAGGAGGTGTATGTTGCGTTTATGGATCTGGAGAAAGCGTATGATAGTGTTGATAGGGAAGCAATGTGGAATGTGATGAGCTTATATGGAGTTGGTGGAAGGTTGTTGCAAGCAGTGAAAAGTTTCTACAAAGGTAGTAAAGCATGTGTTAGGATAGGAAATGAAGTGAGCGATTGGTTTCCCGTGAGAGTGGGGCTGAGACAGGGATATGTGATGTCGCCGTGGTTGTTTAACTAGTATGTTGATGGAGTGGTGAGAGAGGTGAATGCTCGAGTGCTTGGATGAGGATTGAAACTGGTAGACGAGAATGACCATGAATGGGAGGTAAATCAGTTGTTGCTTGCGGATGATACTGTACTGGTTGCAGACTCAGAAGAGAAGCTTGGCCGATTAGTGATAGAATTTGGAAGGGTGTGTGAGAGAAGGAAGTTGAGCGTTAATGTGGGTAAGAGTAAGGTTATGAGATGATCGAGAAGGGAAGGTGGTGCGAGGTTGAATGTCATGTTGAATGGAGAGTTACTTGAGGAGGTGGATCAGTTTAAATACTTGGGGTCTGTTGTTGCAGCATATGGTGGAGTGGAAGCAGATGAACGTCGGAGAGTGAATGAAGGATGCAAAGTGTTGGGGGCAGTTAAGGGAGTAGTAAAAAAATAGAGGGTTGGGCATGAATGTAAAGAGAGTTCTGTATGAGAAAGTGATTGTACCAACTGTGATGTATGGATCGGAGTTGAGGGGAATATAAGTGACGGAGAGACAGAAATTGAATGTGTTTGAGATGAAGTGTCTAAGAAGTATGGCAGGTGTATCTTGAGTAAATAGGGTTAGGAACGAAGTAGTGAGGGTGGGAACGGGTGTAAGAAACGAGTAAGCAGCTAGAAAGGATATGAATGTGTTGAGGTGGATGAATGCAAGGGTTGATGGGAGAAGTACAAGAGGAAGGCCAACTTTTGGTTGGATGGATAGAGTGAAGAAAGCTCTGGGTGATAGGAGGATAGATGTAAGAGAGGCAAGAGAGCGTGTTAAAAATAGGAATGAATGGCGAGCAATTGTGATTCAGTTCCGGTAGGCCCTGCTGCTTCCTGCGGTGCCTTAGATGACCGCAGAGGTAGCAGCAGTAGGGGATTCAGTTTTATGAAGCTTCATCTGTGGTGGATAATGGGGGAGGGTGGGCTGTGGCATCCTAGCAGTACCAGCCGAACTCGGTCGAGTCCCTTGTCAATCTGGGAGAAACGTAGAGAGGAGAGGTCCCCTTTTTTGTTTCATTTGTTTGATGTCGGCTACCCCTCAAATTGGGGGAAGTGCCTTGGTATATGATGATTTTTTCATTCTTGGTTATTCAATATGAGTTTACAGGTACATACATGCCTTCATGAAAATGATCTCGACCATTCATCTATCCTGTAATCAGATCCATGAGGTGACAATGAACTATCCATGAGGCACAAAATCTCATCTATACCATTTTTTCTATGAGGGGGGGGGGTTGGACTGCCTTTGTCTCTCATTGTTATCAATTTTCTCTCAAATGTAAAGACATTTTGTGATATACGAAACAATTGCTCTGAATCCTTTAGAAAGTTACAACAAACATTTACAAAGTGAGCTTCTTGCGTGGGCATGTGTTCGAGAAAGAGTAAAAATATGGCCAAGTATTGCATTATAAAAAAATGTCCTTTGTCAGACCTGTAGTTTTATTATTGACCGGCAGCGCAAAATCCTCGTGGCTTCGTCAAAGGAGAGATTCCATTACAAGAATGCTGCCGGCATCAGGTTCACGGTGTGATATTGTTTGGGGGATACTTCCATTTTTAGTATATAAGATTTCTCTCTCTCTCTCTCTCTCTCTCTCTCTCTCTCTCTCTCTCTGTGATATTGTTTGGGGGAATACTTCCATTTTTAGTATATAAAGTTTTCTGAATCTCTCTCTCTCTCTCTCTCTCTCTCTCTCTCTCTGTGATATTGTTTGGGGGAATACTTCCATTTTTAGTATATAAAGTTTTCTGAATCTCTCTCTCTCTCTCTCTCTCTCTCTCTCTCTCTCTCTCTCTCTACGTGTGCAAGAGTTGGTGTGTATATAATGTTTTTCCAAACCATATTGTAACTCAATTCATGGCATCAGATTAACTCTCTCTCTCTCTCTCTCTCTCTCTCTCTCTCTCTCTCTCTCTACGTGTGCGAGTGTTGGTGTGTATATAATGTTCTCCAGACTAGATTATAACGCAATTACTGGCATCACATTATTCTTATTTTCGATAGGCTTAACTCGTATCTAAATATATTTATGTTGAGTCTGTTGCTCATGCGATTGTATAAAATGCTTTTAGTTATTTGTAGTAAAATGCTCTGTCATCTAATACGTTAATTCCAAACAATCACCAAAGGCATACGTTGTGCTAAATTTTCAGTGCACATGCTATGAGATATTTTATACCATCGCATTAAAGCAATAAAAAGAATGATGAAAACTATAAAATAAGTAATTAGTGATTGGAAAAAGTCAATTATGATAGCAATATGTAGAAATAAGGAAAGCGAAAGGGTGTGGTAGTTATCAGGGTATAAGTTTAATGTCAGTCCTTGTGAAGGTAATCAAAAGACTGATGCTTAACAGAATAAGACCTATAGTAGAAGAGAAACCTAAAGAACAGCAGTGTAGTTTAAGTAGAAGATGAATAGTGGATAAAATTTCTAGCTTAAGAAAGATAATCGAGAAGAGATGGGCTTATGCAGCCAATATTCTGTTTGTATAGACTCGTGTCCAGATGGATGGAGAGTAAAGTGATTGGTTTCCAGTTGTAACTACGCTAAAACGGGGATGTGTTATGTCACCCACCTTTTCCCATATACAGTATATATTGACCACATAATGAAAAGAGTGATGGAGAATGAAACAGAGGGGCTAGTACTGATGGAGACGTTTTAAGAATTTGGACTCTACTCATGATGGTGCATTGTTTGCTGATACGTGGCTAGTACTGGTATGTGTGGTAATAAAGATTGAGACAGTAACAGAATTTTGGCTTGAACATCTGCACAAAGAAGAGCAAGAGCATGGTTGTAGGTAGGGATGACGGTTTGATGCACAGGAAGTCAAGCAAATTGAGAAGTTTGTATACTTGGGGAGTGTGGTAACTAGAGGATATAAAAAGAAGGAAACTATAAGCACTAAGAGCTTTTGAAGTTCTGAGAAGAAATCTGTGGCCAAGGTATGAAATTAACTTAAAAACTAAGATGAGTATATTTAATGTAGTGGTACTGCCAGTCCTCATGTATGGTTCGTCTACCTGGGCACTGACCAGAATAAAGGAAAGAAGGTTGGATGCTTTTGAGATGAAGCTGCTGAGGAGGATACTTGGCACTGAATGATGATGATGATGATGATGATATATATATATATATATATATATAATATATATATATATAGATACATAGATATATAGATATATATATATAATATATATATATATATATATATATATATATATATATATATATATTTATATATATATATCTATATCTATATATATATATATACAGTATATAACTATATATATACATACATATGTTTGTCGTGTTGTAGAGGTATATGTATACTGCCACTGTACGTCTTGCATGTCGTAGAATGGGACTAAAAGGACAGCTGCTGCCTTACAGCCTTGCTTTTTAGCAAAAGGCTAGACCTTCCCAGTGCCAATAACTGTGGAATGTTCTCTCTTGCAATTGGACTATTGAGACATAGGTTATATATATATATATATATATATGTGTGTGTGTGTGTATGTATATATCAACCACAATGGCATTTGATATCGAATTCTACCTTTGGGAATGTATATCCAATGGATATTCATTTTTTATAACAGCTTCTGGCTGGCAGAGATCCGAACCTATGCCTCTTAACTGAAACCATGCCTGCGAGAACTCTACCAATAGAACTATATATATACATATATATATATATATATATATATATACATATATATATGTATGTGTGTGCGTGTATGTGTCCGTGCGTGGGTATGTGGGTGTAGGTACGTTCTGTGTGTATATATATATATATATATATATATATATACATACATACTGTATATATATATGTTTGTGTGTGCGTGTGTGTGTATGTGCCCGTGCGTGGGTATGTGGGATTATGTACGTACGTTCTGTAAGCCAGAAACAACACTTACATTGGATTCCCATCCCTCGTGTAATCGCGAATAAATGAGGTTCGTGGAGCTAAGAGCATTAACAGCAAAATCCGCAAATCCCAGATACATCCAGTCTAACATTTATGTCCCTAACATATTTTTTATAGAATGTCCTTTATTCAATTCTTTTCTCACTGTAGCAAATATTCTGTCCAGATTATCATTATCATTAATTGCTAGGCTACAACCCTATTCAGAAAAGCAGGATGCTATAAGCCCTAGGGTTCCAACAATGAAAATAGCTCAGTGAGGAAAGGAAATAAGGAAATTACAAGAGAAACAGTTGACAATTACGATCAAATATCTTATCAACAGTAACATTATAATAAATTTTTCATATATAAACTATAAAAACTTTAGAAAAACAAGAGAAAGAGAAACAAGATAGAATAGTGTGCCTGAGTGTACCCCCAAGCAAGAGAACCATAACCCCAGACAGTGGAAAACCATGGTACTATCCAAGACCAGAGAATATGGTTTGATTTTTCGTTAGAATTATATTTTTCGTTGATCAGAATATTATGAAAATATTTCTAAGATTATTTTCCAATAAAAGATTAGTTGTCAGATTTCAATACCCTGTGCCTTAATGTTTACCTCTAATAAACGAAACTTCCACAACTAGAGGGGCACTCAGTAGAGAGCAGACCTCCACTGCGGTAGCCTATTTCTCGAGCTTTTGCTCGACCTTGACCTTTGACCTTAATATGTATGAATTAGAGTGGAATTTCATACACTTAAATATGAACCCAATTGGAAGTCTCTGTGACAACAATGTCTAAAGTTACGGTATATTACGTGAATTGGACATTTAACTTGACCTTGACCTTCCAAAATTTAATAATTTCTAGCTTTTTGCATAAGTTAATATCTGCA
>NC_090746.1:11551305-11588805 GCF_036898095.1 Palaemon carinicauda
CTTAATATCTACAGTCTTTCAAATGTCTAGTAGGAGCTTATTGTTCAGTTTTATGGCTGCATATCTATAAGCCCCAGATCGCACAATAGACATATATCTCATCATCATCTCCTCGCCAGGACCCTCGGTTAGATTACACCAGTCGTCTCTATCTTGAGCTTTTAGATCACTATTTCTCCACTCATAATCTCATACTTTACGCTTTCATAGTCTTCAGTCATGTAGGCCAGGGTCTTCCAACTCTTCTTACGCCTTGTGGAGTCCAATTGAAACTTTGGTGAATCAATCTCTCTTGGAGAGCGCGAAGAGCATGCCCAAACCATCTAAATCTACTCCTCATCATGATCTCATACACATATAGCACTTGAGCAATCTCTTTATAGTTTAATTTTTAATCCTGTTCTACCATTTAACTACCAATATTCTTCTGAGGGCTTTGTTGTTAAGTCTACAAAATCTGCTGGCTATTGTTTTATTGTCATACCAAGACTCATGTCCATAGAGTAACACCGATCTCACTAAAATTATATATAGCCAGATTTTTCTACGTAATTTCAAGCGATTTGATTTCCAAATGTCACCTAACCTAGCCATTGTCCTATTTGCTTTTTCTCAATCTTTCATTAAATTTCACTTATATATATATATATATATATATATATATATATATATATATATATATATATATATATATATGAATATATATAATTATATATATATATGAATATATATATACATATATATATATATATATATATATATACATATATATACGTATATATACGTATATATATATATATATATATATATATATATATATATATATATATATGTATATATATGAATATATATATACACACACACACACATATATATATATATATATATGAATACATATATATATATATATATATATATATATATATATATATATATATATATATATATATGTATATATAAGGGATATTCTAATGTGGTGAAAGGGCTTGCTTATCGCCATAATCAGCAAAGCTGTAGTAGTCATGGCCACTGTGCTAGGTTGTTGTGCTGTAAGCGATCAAACGAAAATATCCCACCATCACCAATCCGTAATGCCCAGCGTGGATATAAAAACTGGCCAAATCCCATACATGAATTGAAATGTCTTAGGCCTTCGTCCTGCAGTGGACTAGAAACCTCAGTATTTGTTGTTGTTGTTGTTGATGTTGTTGTTGTATGTAAATGGGTGTATGCATGTATGTAATCTTATATAATTTTAAAGCTCGTTACAGTAATATGTGTGCAACCAATATTTCAGGATCTAAAGGGTACTGATGAGAGGAGGAGACAAGAGATTTGAATATCCAACCTGGACCGCTTAACAACATCGTTTTAGGTCGATAAGGAAATAAGCCGATTAGTGGATAAGCGCCTTTACATCAAATTAGATAGATCCTGTTTTTCAGAAGCGAGGTCCCTAAGACCTCATCTTAATTCCGTTATTTTGTTAAATAAATTTTGTTATTCCCTTTTTATAATATCCCCTGGACTGGGTAGTCCCAAGCATAAGTATTCTCATCTCAATGGTTTTATTCTATTTCATCTCATTCTTGTTTTGATTCTTATTAAACTAATGGGTTTTAGCTTGTTGAGAGAGAGAGAGAGAGAGAGAGAGAGAGAGAGAGAGAGAGAGAGAGAGAGAGAGAGAGAGAGAGAATCATATATTTTATTGGTTCATATTCCACTTTACAGAATATATTTTTAACATATGACCATTTAGCTTTATCCACCAGTCTTGCCACATATTTCAATTATGCTCGGGAATGTATTGAAAAATTTAAATGACAAGCCCTATGTACTTTACTGCATAGTCCAATAACAGCGCCATCTTTCTTGCAAAAACGTAAAAAAAAAATAAAGTAAGTCTATAGTTTCCTTAAGAATCTATCCTATTCCAAAGTAGATATTTCTTATTAACCTCATTTTCTTATCTAGCTCTTTTATATCAACTATGACTGCATAATATTTAGGTTGGTATTTTTCCCCATTCTAAGCAACATTTAATCCCCCTTAGGTTTCAAGCAACTTGCTCTCATTGTGCATCTCAAGATCCATTAACACAAATTCTCCTCATAACTAATTTAGTAACTTAATCACTTTTTGCCATCAGGTTCAAATAGAACGGCTTATTCAAGTTACCGATACTCATAGAATATAAAACAATATGACTTAAAGCAATTATTTTTTTTTCTTTACTGATATCCCCTTTCTTAGCTACTCAATATAACTTCAATTTATCAATATAGTGTGTTCTACCTAACTTAAATCCCTAAGAACAGTCCAGAAGTTTAACTGCAGTTGTGACCAAGTTGTAGAATGATCTTCCTAATCCGGTAGTTGAATCAGTATAACTTCATAAGTTCAAACTCGCAGCAAATGGTTTTATGTTGAACAGGCTAACATAAGTCTCTTTTTGTATTTCATATATGAAAATATATTTTAATGTTGTTACTGTTCTTAAAATATTTCATTTTAATTGTTCATTATTTCTCATATAGTTTATTTTTTCTTTATTTCCTTTCTTCACTGGGCTATCTTTCCTTGTTGGAGCCCTTGGGCTTAGAGCATCTTGCTTTTCCAACTAGGGTTGTAGCTTAGCTAGTAATAATAATAATAATAATAATAATAATAATAATTATAATAATAATAATAATAATAATAATAATAATAATTACTTTACTGTTTCGTAATGATTGGCCGTTGAAGGAAGGCGGGTGCAGTCAATTAAATTCAATATGATAGAAAATACTTTGCATATTCATTTATCTATATATCTATCTGGAGTGAGAGGCTTACAAATGTATTATCATTACTATTGTTATTATTACTGACATTGATAGCTGGAGCGCAGTCTGTGTATTTGAAAGTTATTGGGCAGAAGTGGACCAGTGTTGAATGTCCTCGGACAACACCAGACGCACTCATGTGATAAATCTAAAATCAGATGATTTACTTATGCAATGGTCTAAAGTTAACATTATTCCATAATCATTGAATAATTGTGGCATGAAACTCCTGCCTTCTGGCAAGCAGCAACCAAGCACTGCTCAGCTTTCCTCACTCCAGTTATCTTACACATGAATGCCAAAGGCATGGGACAGTAACATTCCCCTAGCAAACAGGACAATTCCCTAGAGACTGACCATACATACACACGGTCAGCGTCAAGCCCCCTCTCCATCCAAGCTGGGATCAGGGAGATCCAGACAATGACTGTTGATAACTCAGCAGGTAGACCTACAGGCTCCCCCAAACCTCAC
This sequence comes from Palaemon carinicauda, assembly GCF_036898095.1. NCBI lineage: Eukaryota > Metazoa > Arthropoda > Malacostraca > Decapoda > Palaemonidae > Palaemon > Palaemon carinicauda. The sequence continues at coordinate 11,554,605 of NC_090746.1, forward strand.
ATCTTTAGCTCACAAGGATAGTGAGATTGCAGCCACTAAAGGAACTAGCGAGCTTGAGATGAACTCGAACTCCAGTATGCTGATCACCAGCCAGGGACTTACCAAATAGGCCACAATAACCAATAAGTATATAATGTATACACAACAACTATCATTATTTCTTCATACCGTATATCGTAGTTTCTCCAAAATATAACAGGATTTCTTATAATGGGAAAAAATCTTTATTCTAAACGCCATTTCACGATCAATATAAGAAATTATAAGCAAAAAGATAATAATTTGTATTGAAAATCTTGTTAATCATTTCGGTATCATTACCTGATACATTCTATAATTTTGGGTGAACTAAGAAAATTAGTAGGAAATACTCCTTAATTCATCAATACCAAATTACTTAGCCTACGAAGATAGCATAGCTACAACGAGATAGTTTTGTTTTAATATAGGAAATGCGATAAAAATATTTAATTTCTTGTAGACTACTAGAAATATATTACTTCAAGGAAAATCACATAGATGAGAGAGAGAGAGAGAGAGAGAGAGAGAGAGAGAGAGAGAGAGAGAGAGAGAGAGAGAGATTTTCATTCTAGTAGTCATTATTTGACTTATTAACCACACCAAATGATCAAAAGTTTATCATCGAAATCCTTTCTGAAAATGCTTCCCTTGGTAAACATAAGTTCAGGATTCAATAAACATCTTCTAAGAGGATCCATTCAATCAACGTTGCCTGCAAGTGACATATTCCGAGCATCGATCGCTTTATCCTTTTCATAATCGGTGACCCATTTTACCCTTTCCTGATTTACTTGATGCCATCCAAACGGATCAACTCTTTTAATGTCGACCCTTTGCAATATGCGTGTGTGGTATTGTAGCCATTAAATAAAACCTGCTGGAAGCGTTATAAACATTGTAGAGGCTGTCTTAAGAAAGGACACCAATGATTGAAGACTTCTGGAAGCGTTATAAACATTGTAGAGTCTGTCTTAAGAAAGAACACCAGTGAATTGAGACTTCTGGAAGCGTTATAAACATTGTAGAGTCTGTTTTAAGAAAGAACACCAGTGAATTGAGACTTCTGGAAGCGTTATAAACATTGTAGAGTCTGTTTTAAGAAAGAACACCAGTGAATTGAGACTTCTGGAAGCGTTATAAACATTGTAGAGTCTGTTTTAAGAAAGAACACTAGTGAATTGAGACTTCTGGAAGCGTTATAAACATTGTAGAGTCTGTTTTAAGAAAGAACACTAGTGAATTGAGACTTCTGGAAGCGTTATAAACATTGTAGAGTCTGTTTTAAGAAAGAACACCAGTGAATTGAGACTTCTGGAAGCGTTATAAACATTGTAGAGTCTGTTTTAAGAAAGAACACCAGTGAATTGAGACTTCTGGAAGCGTTATAAACATTGTAGAGTCTGTTTTAAGAAAGAAGACTAGTGAATTGAGACTTCTGGAAGCGTTATAAACATTGTAGAGTCTGTTTTAAGAAAGAAAACTAGTGAATTGAGACTTCTGGAAGCGTTATAAACATTGTAGAGTCTGTTTTGAGAAAGAACACTAGTGAATTGAGACTTCTGGAAGCGTTATAAACATTGTAGAGTCTGTTTTAAGAAAGAACACCAGTGAATTGAGACTTCTGGAAGCGTTATAAACATTGTAGAGTCTGTTTTAAGAAAGAAGACTAGTGAATTGAGACTTCTGGAAGCGTTATAAACATTGTAGAGTCTGTCTTAAGAAAGAACACCAGTGAATTGAGACTTCTGGAAGCGTTATAAACATTGAAGAGGCTGTCTTAAGAAAGAACACCAGTGAATTGAGACTTCTGGAAGCGTTATAAACATTGAAGAGGCTGTCTTAAGAAAGAACACCAGTGAATTGAGACTTCTGGAAGCGTTATAAACATTGAAGAGGCTGTCTTAAGAAAGAACACCAATGATTGAAGACTTCTGGAAGCGTTATAAACATTGTAGAGTCTGTCTTAAGAAAGAACACTAGTGAATTGAGACTTCTGGAAGCGTTATAAACATTGTAGAGTCTGTTTTAAGAAAGAACACTAGTGAATTGAGACTTCTGGAAGCGTTATAAACATTGTAGAGTCTGTTTTAAGAAAGAACACTAGTGAATTGAGACTTCTGGAAGCGTTATAAACATTGTAGAGTCTGTTTTAAGAAAGAACACTAGTGAATTGAGACTTCTGGAAGCGTTATGAACATTGTAGAGTCTGTTTTAAGAAAGAACACTAGTGAATTGAGACTTCTGGAAGCGTTATAAACATTGTAGAGTCTGTTTTAAGAAAGAAGACTAGTGAATTGAGACTTCTGGAAGCGTTATAAACATTGTAGAGTCGGTTTTAAGAAAGAACACTAGTGAATTGAGACTTCTGGAAGCGTTATAAACATTGTAGAGTCGGTTTTAAGAAAGAACACTAGTGAATTGAGACTTCTGGAAGCGTTATAAACATTGTAGAGTCTGTCTTAAGAAAGAACACCAGTGAATTGAGACTTCTGGAAGCGTTATAAACATTGAAGAGGCTGTCTTAAGAAAGAACACCAGTGAATTGAGACTTCTGGAAGCGTTATAAACATTGAACAGGCTGTCTTAAGAAAGAACACCAATGAATTGAGACTTCTGGAAGCGTTATAAACATTGTAGAGGCTATCTTAAGAAAGGACACCAATGATTGAAGACTTCTGGAAGCGTTATAAACATTGTAGAGTCTGTCTTAAGAAAGAACACTAGTGAATTGAGACTTCTGGAAGCGTTATAAACATTGTAGAGTCTGTTTTAAGAAAGAACACTAGTGAATTGAGACTTCTGGAAGCGTTATAAACATTGTAGAGTCTGTTTTAAGAAAGAAGACTAGTGAATTGAGACTTCTGGAAGCGTTATAAACATTGAACAGGCTGTCTTAAGAAAGAACACCAGTGAATTGAGACTTCTGGAAGCGTTATAAACATTGTAGAAGCTGTCTTAAGAAAGAACACAGGTGAATTGAGACTTCTGGATGCATTATAAACATTGAAGAGGCTGTCTTAAGAAAGAACACTAGTGAATTGAGACTTCTGGAAGCGTTATAAACATTGTAGAAGCTGTCTTAAGAAAGAACACCAGTGAATTGAGACTTCTGGAAGCGTTATAAACATTGTAGAGTCTGTTTTAAGAAAGAACACCAGTGAATTGAGACTTCTGGAAGCGTTATAAACATTGTAGAGTCTGTTTTAAGAAAGAAAACTAGTGAATTGAGACTTCTGGAAGCGTTATAAACATTGTAGAGTCTGTTTTAAGAAAGAACACTAGTGAATTGAGACTTCTGGAAGCGTTATAAACATTGTAGAGTCTGTTTTAAGAAAGAACACTAGTGAATTGAGACTTCTGGAAGCGTTATAAACATTGTAGAGTCTGTTTTAAGAAAGAACACCAGTGAATTGAGACTTCTGGAAGCGTTATAAACATTGTAGAGTCTGTTTTAAGAAAGAAGACTAGTGAATTGAGACTTCTAGAAGCGTTATAAAAATTGTAGAGTCTGTTTTAAGAAAGAACACTAGTGAATTGAGACTTCTGGAAGTGTTATAAACATTGTAGAGTCTGTCTTAAGAAAGAACACCAGTGAATTGAGACTTCTGGAAGCGTTATAAACATTGAAGAGGCTGTCTTAAGAAAGAACACCAATGAATTGAGACTTCTGGAAGCGTTATAAACATTGTAGAGTCTGTCTTATGAAAGAACACCGGTGAATTGAGACTTCTGGAAATGTTATAAACATTGAAGAGGCTGTCTTAAGAAAGAACACCAGTGAATTGAGACTTCTGGAAGCGTTATAAACATTGAAGAGGCTGTCTTAAGAAAGAACACCAGTGAATTGAGACTTCTGGAAGCGTTATAAACATTGAAGAGGCTGTCTTAAGAAAGAACACCAATGATTGAAGACTTCTGGAAGCGTTATAAACATTGTAGAGTCTGTCTTAAGAAAGAACACTAGTGAATTGAGACTTCTGGAAGCGTTATAAACATTGTAGAGTCTGTTTTAAGAAAGAACACTAGTGAATTGAGACTTCTGGAAGCGTTATAAACATTGTAGAGTCTGTTTTAAGAAAGAACACTAGTGAATTGAGACTTCTGGAAGCGTTATAAACATTGTAGAGTCTGTTTTAAGAAAGAACACTAGTGAATTGAGACTTCTGGAAGCGTTATGAACATTGTAGAGTCTGTTTTAAGAAAGAACACTAGTGAATTGAGACTTCTGGAAGCGTTATAAACATTGTAGAGTCTGTTTTAAGAAAGAAGACTAGTGAATTGAGACTTCTGGAAGCGTTATAAACATTGTAGAGTCGGTTTTAAGAAAGAACACTAGTGAATTGAGACTTCTGGAAGCGTTATAAACATTGTAGAGTCGGTTTTAAGAAAGAACACTAGTGAATTGAGACTTCTGGAAGCGTTATAAACATTGTAGAGTCTGTCTTAAGAAAGAACACCAGTGAATTGAGACTTCTGGAAGCGTTATAAACATTGAAGAGGCTGTCTTAAGAAAGAACACCAGTGAATTGAGACTTCTGGAAGCGTTATAAACATTGAACAGGCTGTCTTAAGAAAGAACACCAATGAATTGAGACTTCTGGAAGCGTTATAAACATTGTAGAGGCTATCTTAAGAAAGGACACCAATGATTGAAGACTTCTGGAAGCGTTATAAACATTGTAGAGTCTGTCTTAAGAAAGAACACTAGTGAATTGAGACTTCTGGAAGCGTTATAAACATTGTAGAGTCTGTTTTAAGAAAGAACACTAGTGAATTGAGACTTCTGGAAGCGTTATAAACATTGTAGAGTCTGTTTTAAGAAAGAAGACTAGTGAATTGAGACTTCTGGAAGCGTTATAAACATTGAACAGGCTGTCTTAAGAAAGAACACCAGTGAATTGAGACTTCTGGAAGCGTTATAAACATTGTAGAAGCTGTCTTAAGAAAGAACACAGGTGAATTGAGACTTCTGGATGCATTATAAACATTGAAGAGGCTGTCTTAAGAAAGAACACTAGTGAATTGAGACTTCTGGAAGCGTTATAAACATTGAACAGGCTGTCTTAAGAAAGAACACCAGTGAATTGAGACTTCTGGAAGCGTTATAAACATTGTAGAGTCTGTTTTAAGAAAGAACACCAGTGAATTGAGACTTCTGGAAGCGTTATAAACATTGTAGAGTCTGTTTTAAGAAAGAAAACTAGTGAATTGAGACTTCTGGAAGCGTTATAAACATTGTAGAGTCTGTTTTAAGAAAGAACACTAGTGAATTGAGACTTCTGGAAGCGTTATAAACATTGTAGAGTCTGTTTTAAGAAAGAACACTAGTGAATTGAGACTTCTGGAAGCGTTATAAACATTGTAGAGTCTGTTTTAAGAAAGAACACCAGTGAATTGAGACTTCTGGAAGCGTTATAAACATTGTAGAGTCTGTTTTAAGAAAGAAGACTAGTGAATTGAGACTTCTAGAAGCGTTATAAAAATTGTAGAGTCTGTTTTAAGAAAGAACACTAGTGAATTGAGACTTCTGGAAGTGTTATAAACATTGTAGAGTCTGTCTTAAGAAAGAACACCAGTGAATTGAGACTTCTGGAAGCGTTATAAACATTGAAGAGGCTGTCTTAAGAAAGAACACCAATGAATTGAGACTTCTGGAAGCGTTATAAACATTGTAGAGTCTGTCTTATGAAAGAACACCGGTGAATTGAGACTTCTGGAAATGTTATAAACATTGAAGAGGCTGTCTTAAGAAAGAACACCAGTGAATTGAGACTTCTGGAAGCGTTATAAACATTGAAGAGGCTGTCTTAAGAAAGAACACCAGTGAATTGAGACTTCTTGAAGCGTTATAAACATTGAAAAGGCTGTCTTAAGAAAGAACACTAGTGAATTGAGACTTCTGGGAGCGTTATAAACATTGTAGAAGCTGTCTTAAGAAAGAACACCAGTAAATTGAGACTTCTGGAAGCGTTATAAACATTGTAGAGGCTGTCTTAAGAAAGAACACCAGTGAATTGAGACTTCTGGAAGCGTTATAAACATTGAAGAGGCTGTCTTAAGAAAGAACACCAGTGAATTGAGACTTCTGGAAGCGTTATAAACATTGAAGAGGCTGTCTTAAGAAAGAACACCAGTGAATTGAGACTTCTGGAAGCGTTATAAACATTGAACAGGCTGTCTTAAGAAAGAACACCAATGAATTGAGACTTCTGGAAGCGTTATAAACATTGTAGAAGCTGTATTAAGAAAGAACACCAGTGAATTGAGACTTCTGGAAGCGTTATAAACATTGTAAAAGCTGTCTTAAGAAAGAACACCAGTGAATTGAGACTTCTGGAAGCGTTAAAAACATTGTAGAAGCTGTCTTAAGAAAGAACACCAGTGAATTGAGACTTCTGGAAGCGTTATAAACATTGTAGAAGCTGTATTAAGAAAGAACACCAGTGAATTGAGACTTCTGGAAGCGTTATAAACATTGTAGAAGCTGTCTTAAGAAAGAACACCAGTGAATTGAGACTTCTGGAAGCGTTATAAACATTGTAGAGTCTGTCTTAAGAAAGAACACCAGTGAATTGAGACTTCTGGAAGCGTTATAAACATTGTATAGTCTGTTTTAAGAAAGAACACCAGTGAATTGAGACTTCTGGAAGCGTTATAAACATTGAACAAGCTGTCTTAAGAAAGAACACCAGTGAATTGAGACTTCTGGAAGCGTTATAAACATTGAACAGGCTGTCTTAAGGAAGAACACCAGTGAATTGAGACTTCTGGAAACGTTATAAACATTGAAGAGGCTGTCTTAAGAAAGAACACTGGTGAATTGAGACTTCTGGAAGCGTTATAAACATTGTAGAGTCTGTCTTAAGAAAGAACACCAGTGAATTGAGACTTCTGGAAGCGTTATAAACATTGTAGAAGCTGTCTTAAGAAAGAACACCAGTGAATTGAGAATTCTGGAAGCGTTATAAACATTGAACAGGCTGTCTTAAGAAAGAACACCAATGAATTGAGACTTCTGGAAGCGTTATAAACATTGTAGAGTCTGTCTTAACAAAGAACACCAGTGAATTGAGACTTCTGGAAGCGTTATAAACATTGAAGAGGCTGTCTTAAGAAAGAACACCAGTGAATTGAGACTTCTGGAAGCGTTATAAACATTGAACAGGCTGTCTTAAGAAAGAACACCAGTGAATTGAGACTTCTGGAAGCGTTATAAACATTGAAAAGGCTGTCTTAAGAAAGAACACCAATGAATTGAGACTTCTGGAAGCGTTATAAACATTGTAAAGTCTGTCTTAACAAAGAACACCAGTGAATTGAGAATTCTGGAAGCGTTATAAACATTGAAGAGGCTGTGTTAAGAAACAAAGCCAATGAATTGAGACTTCTGGAAGCGTTATAAACATTGAACAGGCTGTCTTAACAAAGAACACCAGTGAATTGAGACTTCTGGAAGCGTTATAAACATTGAAGAGGCTGTCTTAAGAAAGAACACCAGTCAATTGAGACTTCTGGAAGCGTTATAAACATTGAACAGGCTGTCTTAAGAAAGAACACCAGTGAATTGAGACTTCTGGAAGCGTTATAAACATTGTAGAGTCTGTCTTAAAAAAAAACACCAGTGAATTGAGACTTCTGGAAGCGTTTTAAACATTGAAGAGGCTGTCTTAAGAAAGAACACCAGTGAATTGAGACTTCTGGAAGCGTTATAAACATTGAACAGGCTGTCTTAAGAAAGAACACCAGTGAATTGAGACTCCTGGAAGCGTTATAAACATTGAACAGGCTGTCTTAAGAAAGAACACCGGTGAATTGAGACTTCTGGAAGCGTTATAAACATTGAAGAGGCTGTCTTAAGAAAGAACACCAGTGAATTGAGACTTCTGGAAGCGTTATAAACATTGAAGAGGCTGTCTTAAGAAAGAACACTGGTGAATTGAGACTTCTGGAAGCGTTATAGACATTGAAGAGGCTGTCTTAAGAAAGAACACCAGTGAATTGAGACTTCTGGAAGCGTTATAAACATTGTAGAGGCTGTCTTAACAAAGAACACCAGTGAATTGAGACTTCTGGAAGCGTTATAAACAATGAGGAGGCTGTCTTAAGAAAGAACGCCAATGAATTGAGACTTCTGGAAGCGTTATAAACATTGTAGAGTCTGTCTTAACAAAGAACACCAGTGAATTGAGACTTCTGGAAGCGTTATAAACATAGAAGAGGCTGTCTTAAGAAAGAACACCAGTGAATTGAGACTTCTGGAAGCGTTATAAACATTGAACAGGCTGTCTTAAGAAAGAACACCAGTGAATTGAGACTTCTGGAAGCGTTATAAACATTGTAGAGTCTGTCTTAACAAAGAATACCAGTGAATTGAGACTTCTGGAAGCGTTATAAACATTGAAGAGGCTGTCTTAAGAAAGAACACCAGTGAATTGAGACTTCTGGAAGCGTTATAAACATTGAAGAGGCTGTCTTAAGGAAGAACACCAGTGAATTGAGACTTCTGGAAGGGTTATAAACATTGTAGAGTCTGTCTTAACAAAGAACACCAGTGAATTGAGACTTCTGGAAGCGTTATAAACATTGAAGAGGCTGTCTTAAGAAAGAACCCCAGTGAATTGAGACTTCTGGAAGCGTTATAAACATTGAAGAGGCTGTCTTAAGAAAGAACACCGGTGAATTGAGACTTCTGGAAGCGTTATAAACATTGAAGAGGCTGTCTTAACCCTGGATAGGTACGGTGGGTCGTTTGCGACCCCGAGCGTCAAAAAAAAACAGGTTTTTCTCACGTGACTCACCCCCGTGACTGAATTTGTGGGTGATCGACCTGCAGGAGGTGTCTCCCCTACACGCTCTAGTAGTGTCCAGATGTGCATTGCTGTAGCTGTACTCCTTCCCCGATTTCTGAGACGCGTCGGGGTCGTTCGCGTCCGAGTTTACCCTTCTAGGGTAGTTTGCATAATTATCAAAGTTATTACGTATTATGAAATTGTCGTAGAATGGTGCAACTTGTATAGGTTATCAGTTGTGGAAAGTCTTGGTGGATTGTTTGGCTACCATGTGCATGTTTTTTTTTTTAGTTAAAATGTCGTTCATCACCACGAGGACCATTTTACCGCGAGTGCCCCTTTTTCATTTTTTTTCATTTTTTTGCCAAGTCATTTTTCCGTAAGATATTGCCAAATAGTGTCGTAAAACTTTTGCTTGTTTAGTGTTGGAAAGTGTGTCTAGATGATCTGGCTACCCATGCATGACTTTGTTTTTGTCAGATACGACGTAGTTATTGGTATATTGGGTATTTAACTGCGGTTACCAATTTCTGTTTTTTTTTCAATATTTGTAAAAATTACTACGTAGTAAGGAATTGCCGTATATTATTCATTTTTTTTTCATGTTTATGTGTTAGAAAGTGTGCCTTGATGGTTGGGCTAACACGTGCATGTCTTTTTTTTTATCTGAGATGTCGTATATTAGAATGTCGGGCATTTTACCGCGAGTGTCCCTTTTTCATTTTTTTTCATTTTTTTGCCAAGTCATTTTTCCGTAAGATATTGCGAAATAGTGTCGTAAAACTTTTGCTTTTTTAGTGTTGGAAAGTGTGTCTAGATGATCTGGGTACCCATGCGTGATTTTGTTTTTGTCAGATACGACGTAGTTATTGGTATATTGGGTATTTAACTGCGGTTGCCAATTTCTGTTTTTTTTCAATATTTGTAAAAATTTACTACGTAGTAAGGAATTGCCGTATATTATTGATTTTTTTTTCATGTTTATGTGTTAGAAAGTGTGCCTTGATGGTTGGGCTAACACGTGCATGTCTTTTTTTTTTATCTGAGATGCCGTATATTAGAATGTTGGGCATTTTTCCGCGAGTGCCCCTTATTATTTGTTTTGCATTTTTTTGCTTAGTCATGTTACCGTAAGGAATTGGCAAGTAGTGTCGCAAAACTTATATTTTTATAGTGTTGGAAAGTGTTTCTAGATGATCTGGCTACCCATGCCTATTTTTTTTTTAGCCAGATATGGCGTATATATAAGTATGTGTTCGATTTTCTTGTGATTGCCATTTTTTCGTTTTTTCTCATTTCTTTCAAAATTACTACGTACTAAGGAACTATCACAGAGTAATATTTCATTTATATGTTTATTTGTCGGAAAATATGCCTTGATGGTTTGCCTAGCACGTGGCTGAAATTTTTTTTTTTCTGAAATGCCGTATATTAGAATGGCCATTTTTCCACGAGTGCCCCTTTTTATTTGTTTTGCATTTTTTTGCTTAGTCATGTTACCGTAAGGAATTGGCAAGTAGTGTCGCAAAACTTATAATTTTATAGTGTTGGAAAGTGTTTCTAGATGATCTGGCTACCCATGCCTATCTTCTTTTTTTAGCCAGATATGGCGTATATATAGGTATGTGTTCGATTTTCCTGTGATTGCCATTTTTTCGTTTTTTCCCATTTCTTTCAAAATTACTACGTACTAAGGAACTATCACAGAGTAATTATTCATTTAGATGTTTATTTGTCGGAAAATGTGCCTTGATGGTTTGCCTAGCACGTGGCTGAATTTTTTTTTTCTGAAATGCCGTATATTAGAATGTTAGCCATTTTTCCTCGAGTGCCCCTTTTTATTTGTTTTGCATTTTTTTGCTTAGTCATGTTACCGTAAGGAATTGGCAAGTAGTGTCGCAAAACTTATATTTTTATAGTGTTGGAAAGTGTTTCTAGATGATCTGGCTACCCATGCCTATCTTTTTTTAGCCAGATATGGCGTATATATAGGTATGTGTTCGATTTTCCGGTGATTGCCATTTTTTCGTTTTTTCCCAATTCTTTCAAAATTACTACGTACTAAGGAACTATCACAGAGTAATGATTCCTCTAGATGTTTATTTGTCGGAAAATTTTGTTTACTTTTTTTTTGATTGAATATCATCAAATTTTTTTAGCTAAAATATTGTTTTACATTTTTTTTTTCGATTTTATTTCCCTTCAAAAAATTTTTTTTGGGTCAGAATTTTAATTTTATAGTCGTAAAATAATCGACAATTATCCAGCAACCCACCATACAATTTTTATGCATATCCAATAATAATTAGATTAGTAAATAACACCTTGAAATTGACATACCCTTCCTACATTTCAAGTGGCAGATTAGGGAGTCTGAGTCAGTGTGGTTGGCGGCCATTTTGTGGACATATCCGAAGCGTAAGCTGCCCTATCTATATATATTCTTGTTCCCTATAGAATTTGTGATATTGTGGTATATTTTTACCTGCATAAATATCATATTATATATTAAATATATGTATTTTTTTACGGAATTTCTAAGTACTCAAAAAATTACCTTTAGATATGGCCCCTGATATAAATGTAATTTACAAAATAATGAAGATTTTTTTACATATTTCTATTTTAGGATAACATATGTTTATTCCCTAAAAAAATTAGCCACTTCCTATTTCATTTGGGTACCCAAAAAAATTCATGAAATTTGGACAAATTTTTTTGGCCAAAAAAAGTTACCCTTTTTTTCTCATTTCAGATCTTCACCTCCATGGGTCTGACTTCATCCAAAATACATCAAGATGTGTCCTAAACATTCAAGAATCAATTCCTAAAAGGATTTGTGTATATATGTATAAACTTTTTTTTTATGAATTTTTATGTCAGGTCTTTTTTTTTTCTACTTAATTTTTTAAAATATTTATAATAAATAGTTTTTCTGCAGATGAGTAGTATTTATCTATACAGTTTTTTTAAGCATTCATTGAAGTTTTTTTTGGCAAAAGAAAAAAGGAGGTTACTGCAAAAACTGATTTTTCAAGAATTTTTTTTGGCGTCGGGGTCGTTCGCGTCCGAGTATACCCTTAAAGGGGTGTCCGAGGACCGTACCTATCCAGGGTTAAGAAAGAACACCAGTGAATTGAGACTTCTGGAAGCGTTATAAACATTGAAGAGGCTGTCTTAAGAAAGAACACCGGTGAATTGAGACTTCTGGAAGCGTTATAAACATTGAAGAGGCTGTCTTAAGAAAGAACACCAGTGAATTGAGACTTCTGGAAGCGTTATAAACATTGTAGAGGCTGTCTTAACAAAGAACACCAGTGAATTGAGACTTCTGGAAGCGTTATAAACATTGTAGAAGCTGTCTTAAGAAAGAACACCAATGAATTGAGACTTCTGGAAGCGTTATAAACATCGAACAGGCTGTCTTAAGAAAGAACACCAGTGAATTGAGACTTCTGGAAGCGTTATAAACATTGTAGAGTCTGTCTTAACAAAGAACACCAGTGAATTGAGACTTCTGGAAGCGTTATAAACATTGAAGAGGCTGTCTTAAGAAAGAACACCAGTGAATTGAGACTTCTGGAAGAGTTATAAACATTGAACAGGCTGTCTTAAGAAAGAACACCAGTGAATTGAGACTTCTGGAAACGTTATAAACATTGAAGAGGCTGTCTTAAGAAAGAACACCAGTGAATTGAGACTTCTGGAAGCGTTATAAACATTGAAGAGGCTGTCTTAAGAAAGAACACCGGTGAATTGAGACTTCTGGAAGCGTTATAAACATTGAAGAGGCTGTCTTAAGAAAGAACACCAGTGAATTGAGACTTCTGGAAGCGTTATAAACATTGAAGAGGCTGTCTTAAGAAAGAACACCGGTGAATTGAGACTTCTGGAAGCGTTATAAACATTGAAGAGGCTGTCTTAAGAAAGAACACCAGTGAATTGAGACTTCTGGAAGCGTTATAAACATTGTAGAGGCTGTCTTAACAAAGAACACCAGTGAATTGAGACTTCTGGAAGCGTTATAAACATTGTAGAAGCTGTCTTAAGAAAGAACACCAATGAATTGAGACTTCTGGAAGCGTTATAAACATCGAACAGGCTGTCTTAAGAAAGAACACCAGTGAATTGAGACTTCTGGAAGCGTTATAAACATTGTAGAGTCTGTCTTAACAAAGAACACCAGTGAATTGAGACTTCTTGAAGCGTTATAAACATTGAAGAGGCTGTCTTAAGAAAGAACACCAGTGAATTGAGACTTCTGGAAGAGTTATAAACATTGAACAGGCTGTCTTAAGAAAGAACACCAGTGAATTGAGACTTCTGGAAACGTTATAAACATTGAAGAGGCTGTCTTAAGAAAGAACACCAGTGAATTGAGACTTCTGGAAGCGTTATAAACATTGAACAGGCTGTCTTAAGAAAGAACACCAATGAATTGAGACTTCTGGAAGCGTTATAAACATTGTAGAGTCTGTTTTAAGAAAGAACACCAGTGAATTGAGACTTCTGGAACCGTTATAAACATTGAAGAGGCTGTCTTAAGAAAGAACACCAGTGAATTGAGACTTCTGGAAGCGTTATAAACATTAAAGAGGCTGTCTTAAGAAAGAACACCAATGAATTGAGACTTCTGGAAGCGTTATAAACATTGTAGAGTCTGTCTTAACAAAGAACACCAGTGAATTGAGACTTCTGGAAGCGTTATAAACATTGTAGAGTCTGTCTTAAGAAAGAACACCGGTGAATTGAGACTTCTGGATGCGTTATAAACATTGAACAGGCTGTCTTAAGAAAGAACACCAGTCAATTGAGACTTCTGGAAGCGTTATAAACATTGAAGAGGCTGTCTTAAGAAAGAACACCAATCAATTGAGACTTCTGGAACCGTTATAAACATTGAAGAGGCTGTCTCAACAAAGAACACCAGTGAATTGAGACTTCTGGAAGCGTAATAAACATTGTAGAGTCTGTCTTAACAAAGAACACCAGTGAATTGAGACTTCTGGAAGCGTTATAAACATTGAAGAGGCTGTCTTAAGAAAGAACACCAGTGAATTGAGACTTTTGGAAGCGTTATAAACATTGTAGAGTCTGTCTTAACAAAGAACACCAGTGAATTGAGACTTCTGGAAGCGTTATAAACATTGAAGAGGCTGTCTTAAGAAAGAACACCAGTGAATTGAGACTTTTGGAAGCGTTATAAACATTGAACAGGCTGTCTTAATAAAGAACACCAGTGAATTCAAACTTCTGGAAGCGTTATAAACATTGTAGAAGCTGTCTTGAGAAAGATCACCAGTGAATTGAGACTTCTGGAAACGTTATAAACATTGAAGAGGCTGTCTTAAGAAAGAACACCAGTGAATTGAGACTTCTGGAAGCGTTATAAACATTGTAAAGTCTGTCTTAACAAAGAACACCAATGAATTGAGACTTCTGGAAGCGTTATAAATAGTGTTGAGTCTGTCTTAACAAAGAACACCAGTGAATTGAGACTTCTGGAAGCGTTATAAACATTGAAGAGGCTGTCTTAAGAAAGAACACCAGTGAATTGAGACTTCTAGAAGCGTTATAAACATTGAAGAGGCTGTCTTAAGAAAGAACACCAGTGAATTGAGACTTCTGGAAGCGTTATAAACATTGAACAGGCTGTCTTAAGAAAGAACACCAGTGAATTGAGACTTCTGGAAGCGTTATGAACATTGTAGAATCTGTCTTAAGAAAGATCACCAGTGAAGTGAGACTTCTGGAAACGTTATAAACATTGAAGAGGCTGTCTTAAGAAAGAACACCAGTGAATTGAGACTTCTGGAAGCGTTATAAACATTGAAGAGGCTTTCTTAAGAAAGAACACCAGTAAATTGAGACTTCTGGAAGCGTTATAAACATTGAACAGGCTGTTTTAAGAAAGAACACCAGTGAATTGAGACTTCTGGAAGCGTTATAAACATTGTAGAAGCTGTCTTAAGAAAGATCACCAGTGAATTGAGACTTCTGGAAACGTTATAAACATTGAAGAGGCTGTCTTAAGAAAGAACACCAGTGAATTGAGACTTCTGGAAGCGTTATAAACATTGTAGAAGCTGTCTTAAGAAAGAACACTAGTGAATTGAGACTTCTGGAAGCGTTGTAAACATTGAAGAGGCTGTCTTAAGAAAGAATATCAGTGAATTGAGACTTCTGGAAACGTTATAAACATTGTAGAAGCTGTCTTAAGAAAGAACACCGGTGAATTGAGACTTCTGGAAACGGTATAAACATTGAAGAGTCTGTCTTAAGAAAGAACACCAGTGAATTGAGACTTCTGGATGCGTTATAAACATTGAAGAGGCTGTCTTAAGAAAGAACACCAGTGAATTGAGACTTCTGGAAGCGTTATAAACATTGAACAGGCTGTCTTAAGAAAGAACACTAGTGAATTGAGACTTCTGGAAGCGTTATAAACACTGTAGAGGCTGTCTTAACAAAGAACACCAGTGAATTGAGACTTCTGGAAGCGTTATAAACATTGAAGAGGCTGTCTTAAGAAAGAACGCCAATGAATTGACACTTCTGGAAGCGTTATAAACATTGTAGAGTCTGCCTTAACAAAGAACACCAGTGAATTGAGACTTCTGGAAGCATTATAAACATTGAAGAGGCTGTCTTAAGAAAGAACACCAGTGAATTGAGACTTCTGGAAGCGTTATAAACATTGAACAGGCTGTCTTAAGAAAGAACACCAGTGAATTGAGACTTCTGGAAGCGTTATAAACATTGTAGAGTCTGTCTTAACAAAGAAAACCAGTGAATTGAGACTTCTGGAAGCGTTATAAACATTGAAGAGGCTGTCTTAACAAAGAACACCAGTGAATTGAGACTTCTGGAAGCGTTATAAACATTGAACAGGCTGTCTTAAGAAAGAACACCAGTGAATTGAGACTTCTGGAAGCGTTATAAACATTGTAGAGTCTGTCTTAACAAAGAACACCAGTGAATTGAGACTTCTGGAAGCGTTATAAACATTGAAGAGGCTGTCTTAAGAAAGAACACCAGTGAATTGAGACTTCTGGAAGCGTTATAAACATTGAAGAGGCTGTCTTAAGAAAGAACACCGGTGAATTGAGACTTCTGGAAGCGTTATAAACATTGAAGAGGCTGTCTTAAGAAAGAACACCAGTGAATTGAGACTTCTGGAAGCGTTATAAACATTGAAGAGGCTGTCTTAAGAAAAAACACCGGTGAATTGAGACTTCTGGAAGCGTTATAAACATTGAAGAGGCTGTCTTAAGAAAGAACACCAGTGAATTGAGACTTCTGGAAGCGTTATAAACATTGTAGAATCTGTCTTAACAAAGAACACCAGTGAATTGAGACTTCTGGAAGCGTTATAAACATTGAAGAGGCTGTCTTAAGAAAGAACACCAGTGAATTGAGACTTCTGGAAGCGTTATAAACATTGAAGAGGCTGTCATAAGAAAGAACACCGGTGAATTGAGACTTCTGGAAGCGTTATAAACATTGAAGAGGCTGTCTTAAGAAAGAACACCAGTGAATTGAGACTTCTGGAAGCGTTATAAACATTGAAGAGGCTGTCTTAAGAAAAAACACCGGTGAATTGAGACTTCTGGAAGCGTTATAAATATTGAAGAGGCTGTCTTAACAAAGAACACCAGTGAATTGAGACTTCTGGAAGCGTTATAAACATGGAAGAGGTTGTCTTAAGAAAGAACACCAATGAATTGAGACTTCTGGAAGCGTTATAAACATTGAACAGGCTGTCTTAAGAAAGAACACCAGTGAATTGAGACTTCTGGAAGCGTTATAAACATTGTAGAGTCTGTCTTAAGAAAGAACACCAGTGAATTGAGACTTCTGGAAGCGTTTTAAACATTGAAGAGGTTGTCTTAAGAAAGAACACCAGTGAATTGAGACTTCTGGAAGAGTTATAAACATTGAACAGGCTGTCTTAAGAAAGAACACCAGTGAATTGAGACTTCTGGAAACGTTATAAACATTGAAGAGGCTGTCTTAAGAAAGAACACCAGTGAATTGAGACTTCTGGAAGCGTTATAAACATTGAACAGGCTGTCTTAAGAAAGAACACCAATGAATTGAGACTTCTGGAAGCGTTATAAACATTGTAGTCTGTTTTAAGAAAGAACACCAGTGAATTGAGACTTCTGGAACCGTTATAAACATTGAAGAGGCTGTCTTAAGAAAGAACACCAGTGAATTGAGACTTCTGGAAGCGTTATAAACATTGAACAGGCTGTCTTGATAAAGAACACCAGTGAATTGACACTTCTGGAAGCGTTATAAACATTAAAGAGACTGTCTTAAGAAAGAACACCAATGAATTGAGACTTCTGGAAGCGTTATAAACATTGTAGAGTCTGTATTAATAAAGAACACCAGTGAATTGAGACTTCTGGAAGCGTTATAAACATTGAAGAGGCTGTCTTAAGAAGGAACACCAATGAGTTGAGACTTCTGGAAGCGTTATAAACATTGTAGAGTCTGTCTTAACAAAGAACACCAGTGAATTGAGACTTCTGGAAGCGTTATAAACATTGAAGAGGCTGTCTTAAGAAAGAACACCAGTGAATTGAGACTTTTGGAAACGTTATAAACATTGAACAGGCTGTCTTAAGAAAGAACACCAGTGAATTGAGACTTCTGGAAACGTTATAAACATTGAAGAGGCTGTCTTAAGAAAGAACACCAGTGAATTGAGACTTCTGGAAGCGTTATAAACATTGAACAGGCTGTCTTAAGAAAGAACACCAGTGAATTGAGACTTCTGGAAGCGTTATAAACATTGTAGAGTCTGTCTTAAGAAAGAACACCGGTGAATTGAGACTTCTGGAAGCGTTATAAACATTGTAGAAGCTGTCTTAAGAAAGAACACCAGTCAATTGAGACTTCTGGAAGCGTTATAAACATTGAAGAGGCTGTCTTAAGAAAGAACACCATTCAATTGAGACTTCTGGAAGCGTTATAAACATTGTAGAGTCTGTCTTAACAAAGAACACCAGTGAATTGAGACTTCTGGAAGCGTAATAAACATTGAAGAGGCTGTCTTAAGAAAGAACACCAGTGAATTGAGACTTCTGGAAGCGTTATAAACATTGAAAAGGCTGTCTTAAGAAAGAACACCAATGAATTGAGACTTCTGGAAGCGTTATAAACATTGTAGAGTCTGTCTTAACAAAGAACACCAGTGAATTGAGACTTCTGGAAGCGTTATAAACATTGAAGAGGCTGTCTTAAGAAAGAACACCGGTGAATTGAGACTTCTGGAAGCGTTATAAACATTGAACAGGCTGTCTTAAGAAAGAACACTAGTGAATTCAGACTTCTGGAAGCGTTATAAACATTGTAGAAGCTTTCTTGAGAAAGATCACCAGTGAATTGAGACTTCTGGAAACGTTATAAACATTGAAGAGGCTGTCTTAAGAAAGAACACCAGTGAATTGAGACTTCTGGAAGCGTTATAAACATTGTAAAGTCTGTCTTAACAAAGAACACCAATGAATTGAGACTTCTGGAAGCGTTATAAATAGTGTTGAGTCTGTCTTAACAAAGAACACCAGTGAATTGAGACTTCTGGAAGCGTTATAAACATTGAAGAGGCTGTCTTTAGAAAGAACACCAGTGAATTGAGACTTCTAGAAGCGTTATAAACATTGAAGAGGCTGTCTTAAGAAAGAACACCAGTGAATTGAGACTTCTGGAAGCGTTATAAACATTGAACAGGCTGTCTTAAGAAAGAACACCAGTGAATTGAGACTTCTGGAAGCGTTATAAACATTGTAGAATCTGTCTTAAGAAAGATCACCAGTGAATTGAGACTTCTGGAAACGTTATAAACATTGAAGAGGCTGTCATAAGAAAGAACACCAGTGAATTGAGACTTCTGGAAGCGTTATAAACATTGAAGAGGCTGTCTTAAGAAAGAACACCAGTAAATTGAGACTTCTGGAAGCATTATAAACATTGAACAGGCTGTCTTAAGAAAGAACACCAGTGAATTGAGACTTCTGGAAGCGTTATAAACATTGTAGAAGCTGTCTTAAGAAAGATCACCAGTGAATTGAGACTTCTGGAAACGTTATAAACATTGAAGAGGCTGTCTTAAGAAAGAACACCAGTGAATTGAGACTTCTGGAAGCGTTATAAACATTGTAGAGTCTGTCTTAAGAAAGAACACCGGTGAATTGAGACTTCTGGAAACGTTATAAACATTGAAGAGGCTGTCTTAAGAAAGAACACCAGTGAATTGAGACTTCTGGAAGCGTTATAAACATTGTAGAAGCTGTCTTAAGAAAGAACACCAGTGAATTGAGACTTCTGGAAGCGTTGTAAACATTGAAGAGGCTGTCTTAAGAAAGAACATCAGTGAATTGAGACTTCTGGAAACGTTATAAACATTGAAGAGGCTGTCTTAAGAAAGAACACCGGTGAATTGAGACTTCTGGAAACGTTATAAACATTGTAGAGTCTGTCTTAAGAAAGAACACCAGTGAATTGAGACTTCTGGAAGCGTTATAAACATTGAAGAGGCTGTCTTAAGAAAGAACACCAGTGAATTGAGACTTCTGGAAGCGTTATAAACATTGAACAGGCTGTCTTAAGAAAGAACACTAGTGAATTGAGACTTCTGGAAGCGTTATAAACATTGAACAGGCTGTCTTAAGAAAGAACACCAGTGAATTGAGACTTCTGGAAGCGTTATAAACATTGTAGAAGCTGTCTTAAGAAAGAACACCAGTGAATTGAGACTACTGAAAGCGTTATAAACATTGTAGAGTCTGTTTTAAGAAAGAACACCAGTGAATTGAGACTTCTGGAAGCATTATAAACATTGAAGAGGCTGTCTTAAGAAAGAAAACCAGTGAATTCAGACTTCTGGAAACGTTATAAACATTGAAGAGGCTGTCTTAAGAAAGAACACCAGTGAATTGAGACTTCTGGAAGCATTATAAACATTGAAGAGGCTGTCTTAAGAAAGAAAACCAGTGAATTCAGACTTCTGGAAACGTTATAAACATTGAAGAGGCTGTCTTAAGAAAGAACACCGGTGAATTGAGACTTCTGGAAACGTTATAAACATTGAAGAGGCTGTCTTAAGAAAGAACACCAGTGAATTGAGACTTCTGGAAGCGTTATAAACATTGAAGAGGCTGTCTTAAGAAAGAACACCAGTGAATTGAGACTTCTGGAAGCGTTATAAACATTGAACAGGCTGTCTTAAGAAAGAACACTAGTGAATTGAGACTTCTGGAAACGTTATAAACATTGAAGAGGCTGTCTTAAGAAAGATCACCAGTGAATTGAGACTTCTGGAAACGTTATAAACATTGAAGAGGCTGTCTTAAGAAAAAAAACCAGCGAAATGAGACTTCTGGAAACGTTATAAACATTGAAGAGGCTGTCTTAAGAAAGAACACCAGTGAATTGAGACTTCTGGAAGCGTTATAAACATTGTAGAGTCTGTCTTAAGAAAGAACACCGGTGAATTGAGACTTCTGGAAACGTTATAAACATTGAACAGGCTGTCTTAAGAAAGAAAACCGGTGAATTGAGACTTCTGGAAGCGTTATAAACATTGTAGAGTCTGTCTTAAGAAAGAACACCGGTGAATTGAGACTTCTGGAAACGTTATAAACATTGAAGAGGCTGTCTTAAGAAAGAACACCGGTGAATTGAGACTTCTGGAAGCGTTATAAACATTGTAGAGTCTGTCTTAAGAAAGAACACCGGTGAATTGAGACTTCTGGAAACGTTATAAACATTGAACAGGCTGTCTTAAGAAAGAACACCGGTGAATTGAGACTTCTGGAAACGTTATAAACATTGTAGAGTCTGTCTTAAGAAAGAACACCGGTGAATTGAGACTTCTGGAAGCGTTATAAACATTGTAGAGTCTGTCTTAAGAAAGAACACCGGTGAATTGAGACTTCTGGAAACGTTATAAACATTGAACAGGCTGTCTTAAGAAAGAACACCGGTGAATTGAGACTTCTGGAAGCGTTATAAACATTGTAGAGTCTGTCTTAAGAAAGAACACCGGTGAATTGAGACTTCTGGAAACGTTATAAACATTGAACAGGCTGTCTTAAGAAAGAACACCGGTGAATTGAGACTTCTGGAAACGTTAAAAAACATTGTAGAGTCTGTCTTAAGAAAGAACACCGGTGAATTGAGACTTCTGGAAGCGTTATAAACATTGTAGAGTCTGTCTTAAGAAAGAACACCGGTGAATTGAGACTTCTGGAAACGTTATAAACATTGAAGAGGCTGTCTTAAGAAAGAACACCGGTGAATTGAGACTTCTGGAAACGTTATAAACATTGTAGAGTCTGTCTTAAGAAAGAACACCAGTGAATTGAGACTTCTGGAAGCGTTATAAACATTGAAAAGGCTGTCTTAAGAAAGAACACCGGTGAATTGAGACTTCTGGAAACGTTATAAACATTGAAGAGGCTGTCTTAAGAAAGAACACCGGTGAATTGAGACTTCTGGAAACGTTATAAACATTGAACAGGCTGTCTTAAGAAAGAACACCGGTGAATTGAGACTTCTGGAAACGTTATAAACATTGTAGAGTCTGTCTTAAGAAAGAACACCAGTGAATTGAGACTTCTGGAAGCGTTATAAACATTGAAAAGGCTGTCTTAAGAAAGAACACCAGTGAATTGAGACTTCTGGAAGCGTTATAAACATTGAAAAGGCTGTCTTAAGAAATAACACCGGTGAATTGAGACTTCTGGAAACGTTATAAACATTGAACAGGCTGTCTTAAGAAAGAACACCGGTGAATTGAGACTTCTGGAAACGTTATAAACATTGTAGAGTCTGTCTTAAGAAAGAACACCAGTGAATTGAGACTTCTGGAAGCGTTATAAACATTGAAAAGGCTGTCTTAAGAAAGAACACCAGTGAATTGAGACTTCTTGAAGCGTTATAAACATTGAAGAGGCTGTCTTAAGAAAGAACACTGGTGAATTGAGACTTCTGGAAACGTTATAAACATTGTAGAGTCTTTCTTAAGAAAGAACACCAGTGAATTGAGACTTCTGGAAGCGTTATAAACATTGAAGAGGCTGTCTTAAGAAAGAACACCAGTGAATTGAGACTTCTGGAAGCGTTATAAACATTGAACAGGCTGTCTTAAGAAAGAACACTAGTGAATTGAGACTTCTGGAAGCGTTATAAACATTGAACAGGCTGTCTTAAGAAAGAACACCAGTGAATTGAGACTTCTGGAAGCGTTATTAACATTGTAGAGTCTGTCTTAAGAAAGAACACCAGTCAATTGAGACTTCTGGAAGCGTTATAAACATTGAAGAGGCTGTCTTAAGAAAGAACACTAGCGAATTGAGTCTTCTGGAAGCGTTATAAACATTGAAGAGGCTGTCTTAAGAAAGAACACCAGTGAATTGAGACTTCTGGAAGCGTTATAAACATTGAAGAGGCTGTCTTAAGAAAGAACACCAGTGAATTGAGACTTCCTGAAGCGTTATAAACATTGAACAGGCTGTCTTAAGAAAGAACACCAGTGAATTGAGACTTCTGGAAACGTTATAAACATTGTAGAGTCTTTCTTAAGAAAGAACACCAGTGAATTGAGACTTCTGGAAGCGTTATAAACATTGAAGAGGCTGTCTTAAGAAAGAACACTAGCGAATTGAGTCTTCTGGAAGCGTTATAAACATTGAAGAGGCTGTCTTAAGAAAGAACACCAGTGAATTGAGACTTCTGGAAGCGTTATTAACATTGTAGAGTCTGTCTTAAGAAAGAACACCGGTGAATTGAGACTTCTGGAAACGTTATAAACATTGAAGAGACTGTCTTAAGAAAGAACACCAGTGAATTGAGACTTCTGGAAACGTTATAAACATTGAACAGGCTGTCTTAAGAAAGAACACCAGTGAATTGAGACTTCTGGAAACGTTATAAACATTGTAGAGTCTTTCTTAAGAAAGAACACCAGTGAATTGAGACTTCTGGAAGCGTTATAAACATTGAAGAGGCTGTCTTAAGAAAGAACACTAGCGAATTGAGTCTTCTGGAAGCGTTATAAACATTGAAGAGGCTGTCTTAAGAAAGAACACCAGTGAATTGAGACTTCTGGAAGCGTTATTAACATTGTAGAGTCTGTCTTAAGAAAGAACACCGGTGAATTGAGACTTCTGGAAACGTTATAAACATTGAAGAGGCTGTCTTAAGAAAGAACACCGGTGAATTGAGACTTCTGGAAACGTTATAAACATTGTAGAGTCTTTCTTAAGAAAGAACACCAGTCAATTGAGACTTCTGGAAGCGTTATAAACATTGTAGAGGCTGTCTTAAGAAAGGACACCAATGAT
Organism: Palaemon carinicauda; assembly: GCF_036898095.1. NCBI lineage: Eukaryota > Metazoa > Arthropoda > Malacostraca > Decapoda > Palaemonidae > Palaemon > Palaemon carinicauda. The sequence continues at coordinate 11,577,772 of NC_090746.1, forward strand.
TGGAGACTTCTGGAAGCGTTATAAACATTGTAGAGGCTGTCTTAAGAAAGGACACCAATGATTGGAGACTTCTGGAAGCGTTATAAACATTGTAGAGGCTGTCTTAAGAAAGGACACCAATGATTGGAGACTTCTGGAAGCGTTATAAACATTGTAGAGGCTGTCTTAAGAAAGGACACCAATGATTGGAGACTTCTGGAAGCGTTATAAACATTGTAGAGGCTGTCTTAAGAAAGGACACCAATGATTGGAGACTTCTGGAAGCGTTATAAACATTGTAGAGGCTGCCTTAAGAAAGGACACCAATGATTGGAGACTTCTGGAAGCGTTATAAACATTGTAGAGGCTGTCTTAAGAAAGGACACCAATGATTGGAGACTTCTGGAAGCGTTATAAACATTGTAGAGGCTGTCTTAAGAAAGGACACCAATGATTGGAGACTTCTGGAAGCGTTATAAACATTGTAGAGGCTGCCTTAAGAAAGGACACCAATGATTGGAGACTTCTGGAAGCGTTATAAACATTGTAGAGGCTGCCTTAAGAAAGGACACCAATGATTGGAGACTTCTGGAAGCGTTATAAACATTGTAGAGGCTGTCTTAAGAAAGGACACCAATGATTGGAGACTTCTGGAAGCGTTATAAACAATGTAGAGGCTGTCTTAAGAAAGGACACCAATGATTGGAGACTTCTGGAAGCGTTATAAACATTGTAGAGGCTGCCTTAAGAAAGGACACCAATGATTGGAGACTTCTGGAAGCGTTATAAACATTGTAGAGGCTGTCTTAAGAAAGGACACCAATGATTGGAGACTTCTGGAAGCGTTATAAACATTGTAGAGGCTGTCTTAAGAAAGGACACCAATGATTGGAGACTTCTGGAAGCGTTATAAACATTGTAGAGGCTGTCTTAAGAAAGGACACCAGTGACTGGAGACTTCTGGAAGCGTTATAAACAATGTAGAGGCTGTCTTAAGAAAGGACACCAGTGAATTGAGACTTCTGGAAGCGTTATAAACATTGTAGAGGCTGTCTTAAGAAAGGACACCAATGATTGGAGACTTCTGGAAGCGTTATAAACATTGTAGAGGCTGTCTTAGGAAAGGACACCAATGATTGGAGACTTCTGGAAGCGTTATAAACATTGTAGAGGCTGTCTTAGGAAAGGACACCAATGATTGGAGACTTCTGGAAGCGTTATAAACATTGTAGAGGCTGTCTTAAGAAAGGACACCAGTGTTTGGAGACTTCTGGAAGCGTTATAAACATTGTAGAGACTGTCTTAAGAAAGGACACCAGTGATTGGAGACTTCTGGAAGCGTTATAAGCATTGTAGAGGCTGTCTTAAGAAAGGACACCAGTGATTGGAGACTTCTGGAAGCGTTATAAACATTGTAGAGGCTGTCTTAAGAAAGGACACCAATGATTGGAGACTTCTGGAAGCGTTATAAACATTGTAGAGGCTGTCTTAAGAAAGGACACCAATGATTGGAGACTTCTGAGAGCGTTATAAACATTGTAGAGACTGTCTTAAGAAAGGACACCAATGATTGGAGACTTCTGGAAGCGTTATAAACATTGTAGAGACTGTCTTAAGAAAGAACACCAGTGAATTGAGACTTCTGGAAGCGTTTTTTATCGAGGCTACCTGATTGAAGATCTAGAAGTGATCTCTAGCGTTGTTTATTTATTCATTGCTAGGAATTTAATCTTTACCAGAATTGAATAATAGATCTCATCCTTATACAAAAAGGCTAGAGAAGTATTTATTTCCTCGTTATTTCATTAAATGTTTTAAATGAAGCCAAATAAAAGGTAATTTATCGGGAGAGAGAGAGAGAGAGAGAGAGAGAGAGAGAGAGAGAGAGAGAGAGAGAGAGAGAGAGAGAGAGATTTTTGTTTTCTGAACCCTAAACTCAATGCCTAGAATGTTTAATAACGAAGCTTTTACGGTATCATGATAAAATTGAGGATAATATTGGGTTCATAACCGTAATTGATGTTGTTATACCACAAAACATGTTAGGGTTTTACTATTCTAGGTCTAGTGTTATGATATCTATGATTATTATTAAGCAATGCCCTTCAATTTATCGCAAGAACGTAACCTTCCTCGGTTAACATAATGAATTTTCTCAGTTCACTTAATATTGGACTATTTATATTGAAGACTAAGGCTTTTGCTTGCTGAAAAAAAAAAAACAGTAATTATCCATTCACTAATAGGAGGTGAGAAGATAAAAATGATAATTTTGGTGTACAGGAGTTGTGTGTGGACAGAAAGAATACTTTTCTTCTTCTTCTTCTTCTTCTTCTTCTTCTTCTTCTTCTTCTTCTTCTTCTTATTATTATTATTATTACTTGCTAAGCTACAACCCTAGTTGGAAAAGCAAATTTCTATAATCCCCAGGGGTCCAACAGGATAGATATCCTAATGAGGAAAGGAAATAAGGAAATAAATAATCTACAAGAGAAGTACACACACACACACACACATATATATATATATATATATATATATATATATATATATATATGTATATATATATATATATATATATATATATATATATATATATACAGTATATATAAAACAAGCGTAAGAAAATCAGGATAGAAAAGTGTGCCAGAGTGCATCCCCAAGCAAAAGAACTCCACACAAAGACATTGAAAGATCATGATACAGAGGCTATGGCACTACCTAAGACTAAAGAACAATAGTTTGATTTTGGAGTGACCTCCTCCTAGAAGAGCTGCTTACCATAGGTAAAGAGTCCCTTCTACCCTTATCAAGAGGAAAGTGGCCACTCAACAATTACAGTGCAGCAGTTAACCCCTTGGGTGAAGAAGAATTGTTTGGGATTCTAATTGTTGCCAGGCGTATGAGGACAGAGGAGAATCGGTACAGAATAGGCCAGACTATTCGGGGTATGTGTAGGCAAAGGGAAATTGAACCATAACCGAAGCGAAGTTGTAAACTAACATGAACAGCAACAGCTAATCTTGTTTTCAAGAAATAGATCATTCCCTATATAATGTGAGTCAATAGGGTATACTGTGGTTTAGGCAAAATGTGAAATATTCCTAGAAACGTCAGGCTGGACCAGTAGCAATCAATTCACAATAGTATCTGGGGTAGCCAATATGCTCATTGAAATTGTTATACTAAACATTAAATATTGATTTGAAAGGAAAGAAAAACAGCTGCTGGATGACTTGGGGATATAAAATAAGAACTTTATTGAAACGCAAAGATATAAAATAAGAACTTTATTGAAACGCAGAGAGCAGCATGTCTATAAATATTAAGGGGATCAGTTATGCGTTTAGTGAAGTATCTTCAAAATCCTTTTGGACTGTCATTTCCTGCGCTTGAAAAGTACTGTATATATAGACCATTCTTGCAGACATTTGGTGTAGAGTTCAACCATTTTACTACTATGAAATCTCCTCCGTGTATCATTAAATCAATTGTTATGTAGCTTCTGCTGCTGCTTTGCCTCTTTTCATGCCTTTTAATGTTTTCTTTACTTCTCCTAAAGTTACTTTTGATACCGGCTCAGGTGTTTCATTATCCATTTTGGTGAAGTTATTTCTTATATCACTATTGTATAGCATTATATAAAAATCCTTTGCAATTTTTATCACTCCATCTCTATTGTGGATATTTCCATTTTCATCCTTTAAAGCAAACATCTGTTAGGGTCCTGTTCCAAGTCTTCCTTTCATCAATTTGATGATTCTTCTTTTCTTTGTTGTTTCCTCAATTTTAGTCTAATTGTGTTTACAAAAGTGTTGGGCTTTTAGTTTGTTTATTGTTTTGGACGGTTCTGCTATTTCTATTACATAGCTCTTGGATTTTACCCTCATTTCCTATCTTTTCTACATTGGGTTTTTGATCTATTCTGATAGTTTTCGTTGATCTTGTTTAGGCACTCTTCCACCTATACCTTGTATATATATATATATATATATATATATATATATATATATATATATATATATATATATATATATATAAATATACATATTGTATATACAGTATAATCCATGTCTTTATTTCTAAACGATACATGTTATTCCTTCCTTACATGTTTTTAAAAATAACACAAGAAACAATAAATAAAACTGAAAATAAGTTGTATTTGGTTTTCTTTTCCTCATAAACTGAAGTCTAGGGAAATTCATAAAAACAAAAATAATATCTAAAAATACGGAAAAGTGCCTGAAATCACATTTATGGTAATCCTATTGCTTATAAAATAATGTATATGACTTACAGTAGGTACTGTTTCATTGCTAACTCTCAAAGGTTTAAAGGCCACTCATGAATAGTAGAGGCAAGGGAGAGTGACATTGCCCTAGCAAGCAAGACAATGCCCTAGACTCCTAGAGACTGAGTAATATATACATATGATCAACACCCAAGCTCCTTCTAAATGCAAGCCAGGACTAAGCAATGGCGGCTGATGACTCACCAGATAGACCTATTGGTTGCCCCAAATCCCCCCTCCCCCCACCTTAGCTCAAAATGATGGTAAGGTTGCAGACACTAAAAGCACTAACGAGTCTGAGCAGGACCAGGCAGGGATGTTACCGATCAGGCCACAACAACCCATAAATATGAGTTTCATATCTATATTTCCAATGTGAAGTCTCATTATTGTTACCATCTGAGTTTATAGGGTGCTATTCGAGTATATATCTATTCGAATTATATGTGAATAGGATATTATGAGAAATACTTAACATAGAAAACATATAATTCCGGTGGAATATAGATAATTTCTTTTATTTTACTGTATAACAATTGCTCGAACGAATAAAAAACCTAATTGACACGTGTAGTAGAGGGATGTCAACAGTCAATATCAACTGGAAAAAAAGGTAATGCCCTATTGGTTATCAGTACTGAAGTATTTGATTGCTCTATAAAAGGACCAATATGTTTACTTTTCTTCAATATATAATTGAAGTAACTCATTTCGTCAATAAAAAATTGTTGTATTACTTCAAATTTGACCGTTATAAATGTTGAAATATCCTCTGCTCTACAAAAATATATTTACTGTTATGCAAGTGAATCACAGAGAGAGAGAGAGAGAGAGAGGGAGAGAGAGAGAGAGAGAGAGAGAGAGAGGAGAGAGAGAGAGAGAGAGAGAGAGAGAGAGAGAGAGGAGTAGTGTTTTGTTTTAACCGGTTTTTATATGGAATTCTGCATTTCCTAGACTAGTATGCATAAGCTGCTGTGATATATGTATATATATGTATATATATATATATATATATATATATATATATATATATATATATATAGAGAGAGAGAGAGAGAGAGAGAGAGAGAGAGAGAGACAGAGAGAGAGAGAGAGTGTGTATATATATATATATACAGAGAGAGAGAGAGAGAGAGAGAGAGAGAGAGAGAGAGAGAGAGAGAGAGAGAGAGAGAGAGAGGCGTTTTGTTTTAAAAAAGAAAAAAATTTATATGAATTTCTGCATTTCCTAGACAAGTATGCATAAGCTGCTGTGACTCATCTGATACAGTTATTGTTCAGGGATTGGTTTGCATGTGGAGCATTTTTTAATTTTATCTTAGAGTTTAGGTAATGGTTCTTAACAAACCTCTTATTATGCCTTTATTTTACGAGTATTTCATTTATTCCCTCATTTCAGAAGGCTTGTAAACCAGAGCGGGCATGGTTCAAGAGCGAATTTCCCTGTGGTGTCATGATTTAATTTCCCTGCTGAGAGAAATCACATTACCAGTGGACCCTACTTAAAGCATCTTACAAGGTACATCTCTGGCCTTTCACTTGATGTTCTCTGGCCTAATACCTTCCTTGATTCCCCCCTTCAAAGGAAGGTTAAGTCTCCTTGAATTCTATACTTAGGGACTTTGGACGTTGTCTAAGCAGCGAAATGCTTTTCGTTTATTTTCTCAAAGGGTGTTCTAAATTAGGGTTCTCTCTCTTTAATATATTTTGACCTTGCCAACTACGCCATCTTCTAAACAGGTCATAATTCTAAATGAAATAAAGAATTTAAAGTAAAATTTATCTAAATTAAAAATGTCTCCATGCCGAGTAAATCAAAGACAGTGAAGAAAAGACAGGAATAGAGCGTGGATTTCTGTGAGGATTTGTCTGTTTTAGTAAGGCGCGGTGGCAACAGATGGCGCTGGTATATAGTGTGCTTGTCGTCTTACTCTTGTTTCCTGAAGTCAGTGTTGCAGTATGGAAAAATTTGCATCAGTGTTGTTTTCAAACTATGATGAATGTTTTTTTCATCAGGCTTGATACAAATCTATGCTACACCGTGAATAAAACAAAAATTAACATTGGAAAAATGTACCATTTTATATTTTATTTTCATCTAAGCTTAGATGTTGTATCCCATGATTTTTTGGTGAATTTGGGAAATCACAATCTGGCAACGCTGACACGTCTTCAAAACAGTCAGAGCAATGCCATTTGACCCTTAAGCATAACCTACGGTGTTTTTTTTTTCCTCACATTTAGAGACTCGAAAGTTTAAAGGCCGTTCATGAATGGCAGAGACAAGGGAAAGTTACATTGCCCTATCAAGCTGGACAATGCCCTAGAGAATAATCATATACAGATAAGATCAGCGCTTAAGCCCCCTCTTCCCCCAAGCTAGGACCAAGGAGGTCTGGGGAATAGCTGCTGAGGACTCAGCAGATAGACCTATGAGCTCCCCCAAACCCACCATCCTTATTTCATAAGGATGGTGAGGTTGCAGCGACCAAAATAACTAACGAGTTTGAGCGAGACTCTAACCCCAGTCTGGCGATCTCCAGTCAGGGAAGTTACCACATAGGTCACACAACCCTAAAATCAATGCAAAGTTAAGGTAAGGTTTTTGAGTATCTAGACTGTATGTATATATGGTTATAGTTTGCAAAACAGGTGTAGTTTATCAAACTCCGATATTAGACATTGAAACAAGACCTAATAGAGGCTAAGACCATTTGGAGAGGCCCTTATCTTACTAATCTATTAAATGCAGAAAAAAGCAGAGCATCTTTGCTTACCATATCTCTAGAATATGGTATGAGTAAAATATTACTCTTAACAAGGTCCTATTTCGGGTGCATGAATTCACATCTGCAAGTTATATTTTCAATAGAATATATGCATTAAATACACAGCTTAACCTCAACCTGGTTTTGTAAATGTGTGTAGTCTTGAGATTAGTCATATTCTAAATGCATTATATGCAGTCAGATGTTTAATAACAATAATAAATATTACATGGTTTGAATTTTATTCTAACTCATTGTCCTGTGTAAAGGACGGTGTTCGGGTAATGAGAAAATAAATGAACAAACTACATCAAGGAATATAGTAGGTTAACGAACATGGTGATTTAATATAAAATATATAGAAAATTAAAAGACTGATTACTTTTTTAGCAAATTAGTTGGGCGTGTCGCGTCGGCAATAGGTGGTGCTGATCAGCTACTGGGTGCCCAGGTGTTTTTTTCTTGAGTAAAATATGATTAGGGAGCTTCAAAGTAACCTTCTATTAATCAATGGCATAATAGATTGACTGTTCATTCATTAGAGCAGCGACAACAGATAGAACTTTACACTGTTGTTTAATGACCAGAACCTAAATATATACATAAATGGTCAGCATCTTAGGCCCTATCCACGCAACATAGACCCATGTCGAATCAGGCATGTGTTATCTAATGAAAGTGATTCAGTCAGGAGCACAGGCCACACTTGGGTTCCACTATGGTCGCCGTAGAAATACCAGGTGAAATAAGCCCCACCCCTTGATAGCGTCATAGCCAATCATGTTGTTTCATACATTAACAGCTTTATATTTGTAAGGGGAGACAACATGATTGGCTAATATGCATCAAGGGGTGGGGCTTATTTTGCCTGGAATCTTTGCAGCGGCATTAGTGTGCCGCATCCCTAATACTGCCGCACTACTGAAAGTATGATCGATTAGGTCAAGCAGAGGAAGCTTCAATAAAAAGGGGATACATAATATCCAGGAACCCTAAATCTTTGGTTGGTATTTCCTTTCACAGCCACATGAAGTGAACAACAGACAATTCATAAACTACCACTCCTCGATTTTCTCCCCTACGCCCCCACGGTAAGCAAGTTATAATGGCAAGTTATAATAGTTAATATCTCAGATGTCGTGAACCCTTCCCCCAACAGCATTTCCTATAAATGGTAGTTTATTAACCTGAAGCATTCGATGATAGAATTTAGATGCAAAGCAAAGGTCAACTTAACTCTGTTCTATTGTGAAGTTAGGTCGAGAGGTAACAAGAGGTCAATCAAGGGCACTGAGCCAGAGATATCTTGAATTATTCTTCTTTGATTTTTAGATAAAAACTGTTTGGATTGTTTCATTTTATGGTATGTTGGATGAACAAATTCGGTTTTTTTTTTAATTAGAAGCTTCATTACTGATGGCAATAGATTTGACGAACTAAAATCAACGACATTTAGATCTACAGATTCAATAATGAGGTTTCATTTTAACTCTGCCAAAAAAAAAAAAAAAAAATTACTTATGGATTTTTACCATATTCGACATTTAGTGAACTTCCATGGAATACACACACACAAACACAAACACACACACATATGTATATATATATATATATATATATATATATATATATACATACACACACACACACACATATATATATATATATATATATATACATACGTATATATATATAAATATCATCATCATCATTTCCTCTTATGCCTATTGACCCAAAGGGCCTCGGTTAGATTTCGGCAGTCGTCTATATCTTGAGCTTTGAATATATATATATATATATATATATATATATATATATATATATATATATATATATATATATATATATATATATATATACACAGACAGTTGGTAACATCTGTGATTGAAACAACTTTTCATCCCGATAAAATAATCAACTAAAAGAAAGTATGCACATCTTTCAACATATTTGCGAACCATTTTACTTTTCTGCACAGACCAGTCAATGAAGGAGAGAAAATGTGCTCTTTTCCACTATTTTGTCTTTATAGCTCATGAGCAATCAAGGAATCTCTCTAATATCCTGTGCCCTGACGGAGTAATTTCCCAATCTCTAATGAGCCAATGTTGGTTCCCAGCGGAGGGCTTTCATCATCTTTAGCCCCATCTTTGTTTGCTTATTTTTTTCCCACGTATATCGGACTCTGTGTGTTTCCAATCTACCTAATGCATCACGTCTTCCTATTTCTTTTCGAATTAACTTCCAGGAATAGGGTGACTTAACAAATGAAGATCTCAAATTGAGAATCTTTCCCTGTTTTTAACTATAATCAGAAGTAATAGAAATGTTATGTAGTAAATGCCACATTTCTTTTTAAATAAAAGGTTAATTGTTATTATTATTATTATTATTATTATTATTATTACTTCCTAAGCTACAACCCTAATTGAAAAAAGCAGGATGTTACAAGCCCAGGGGCTCCACCAACGAAAATAGCCCAGTGAGGAAAGAAAAAAGAAAAAAGAAAATATCTTAAAAACAGCCATTACATTAAAATAAAAATTTCCTAAAAACTAAAAAAATAAGAGGAAAAAAAAAATAGTGCGCCTGAGTGAACCCTCCAGCAAGAGAACAACTCTAACCCAAGACAGTGGGAGATCATGGTACAGAGGCTATGGCACTACCCGAGAAAGAAAAATAAGTGATATTCTCTCGAAAGGTAAAATAATCTAGATATAAATTAGTTACAGATGAAAGTTTGTTAGAAGGGTTTCGATGATGTCTTGGGTAATGCTATAACCTCTGTACCATGATCTTCCACTGTCTTGGGTTAGAGTTCTCTTGCTTGAGGGTATACTCGGGCCCACTATTCTATCTTATTTCTCTTCCTCTAGTTTTGTTATAATTTATATAGTTTATATAGGAGATATTTATTTCAATGTTGTTACTCTTCCTAAAATATTGTATTTTTTTTCTTGTTTCCTTTCCTCACTGGGTTATTTTCCCTGTTGGAGCCCCTGGGCTTATAGCATTCTGCTTTTCCAACTAGGTTTGTAGCTTAGCCAGTAATAATAATAATAATAATAATAATAATAATAATAATAATAATTTTATGAACTACAAACAGTTGGAAATAGAAATTGCAATTAATGATTGGAATGGTTACTTAGAACTTTCAATCACTCTACAGATTTTCATGGCATTTTTTATGCTACTGAACACTGTGAGTTCAATAATTTAGTCGCACAAATAATGTAATTCATCATCTCCTCCTACGCCTATTGACGCAAAGGACCACGGGTAGATTTCGCCAGTCATCTTTATCTTGAGCATTTGAATCAATACTTCTCCTTTCATCTTCTCCTACATCATATTTCATAGCCCTAAGCCATGTAGGCCTGGGTCTTCCAACTCTTCTAGTGCCTTGTGGAGCCTATCAAAACGTTTGGTGAACTACTCTCTCTTGGGGAGTGAGAAGAGCTGGGCCAAACCATCTCCATCTACCCCTCACCATGATCTCATCCACATATGGCACTCGAGTAATCTCTCTTATAGTTTCATTTCTAATCCTGTCCTGCCATTCAACTCTAAATATTCCTCTAAGGGCTTTGTTCTCAAATCTATTAAATCTATTGGAGATTGTTTTATTGTCATGCCATGGCTCATATCCATAGAATAACACCGATCCCACTAAACTGATATATAGTCTGATTTTTATATGTAATTTCCGGCAATTTGATTTCTGAATTATAAAAAGAGAATTAAATCATCAACATACAAGGATGAAAACTATTCTTGCTAAAAATGAAATAATTAAAACACACATTATAATGGTCTTGGGGTGAAGGCTTTTATACTGTATATCTACTTTACTTCTTATTGAAACTAATAATTCTTATGTGGACAGTAACGAGAGTCTCTTCATCCATTTCATCTCTTATGCCATAATTTCACATTTATATATATGTCCATCTAATGTAAATTTAAGTGGTTGAAAAGCCAATATAAACT
>NC_090746.1:11591305-11603805 GCF_036898095.1 Palaemon carinicauda
TATGTTGAGACGTGGAAGTCCTAGGTCCAAGGTGAAGGTCAAGCGAAAGGTCAATCGTAATAAGCTGCCGTGCCGGAGGTCTGCACTCAATAGTGCTATTCTAGTTTTCAATGTTTTCTATTTTTTCGTGTTCACGAACATATCAAGCGAAAGCATTTGTCTTTCTCCGACTGTCCTCAAAATACGGGGCTATTGTTAAATTTCAGTTTATTTTTTGCCAAATAATTGTGAAGATGTTGATTAATAAATAACTGTAATGTAAAAGCTACATGAAAATAGTCACCTGACACATATCAATTACCTCTGGACAACCAAATGAACTCTTTGTTAATATACCACTATTACTATAAAGACTTGCTGGAAATTGCTCAGATAGCGTCCATAACATTTAAAACGCTTCCAGATGACTAAAATTACTGCCATATCTTTGCTCAGACATCATCTAAAACGTTTAAAACGCTTCCAGATGACTATAATCACTGCCATATCTCTGCTCAGACATCATCCATAATGTTTAAAACGCTTCCGGATGACTAAAAGTACTGCCATATCTTTGCTCAGACATCATCTATAATGTTTAAAACGCCTCCAGATGACTAAAATCACTGTCATATCTCTGCTCAGACATCATCTATAATGTTTAAAACGCTTCCAGATGACTAATATTACTGCCATATCTTTGCTCAGACATTATCCATAATGTTTAAAACGGTTCCAAAAGACTAAAATTACTGCCATATCTTTGCTCAGACATCATACATAATGTTTAAAACGCTTCCAGGTGACTATAATCACTGCCATATCTTTGCTCTGACATTATCCATAATGTTTAAAACGCTTCCAGATGACTAAAATTACTGCCATATCTTTGCTCAGACATCATACATAATGTTTAAAACGCTTCCAGGTGACTATAATCACTGCCATATCTTTGCTCTGACATCCATAATGTTTAAAACGCTTCCAGATGACTAAAAGTACTGCCATATCTCTGCTCAGACATCATCTATAATGTTTAAAACGCTTCCAGATGACTAATATTACTGCCATATCTTTGCTCGGACATTATCCATAATGTTTAAAACGGTTCCAAATGACTAAAATTACTGCCATATCTTTGCTCAGACATCATCTATAATGTTTAAAACGCTTCCAGATGACTAAAATTACTGCCATATTTTTGCTACGACATCATCTATAATGTTTAAAACACTTCCAGATGACTAAAATTACTGCCATATCTTTGCTCAGACATCATCTATAATGTTTAAAACGCTTCCAGATGACTAATATTACTGCCATATCTTTGCTCAGACATTATCCATAATGTTTAAAACGGTTCCAAATGACTAAAATTACTGCCATATCTTTGCTCAGACATCATCCATAATGTTTAAAACGCTTCAAGATGACTAGAATTACTGCCAGAGCTTTGCTCAGACATCATCTATAATGTTTAAAACGCTTCAATATGACTAAAATTACTGCCAGAGCTTTGCTCAGACATCATCTATAATGTTTAAAACGCTTCAAGATGACTAATATTACTGCCATATCTTTGCTCAGACATTATCCATAATGTTTAAAACGGTTCCAAATGACTAAAATTACTGCCATATCTTTGCTCAGACATCATCCATAATGTTTAAAACGCTTCCAGGTGACTATAATCACTGCCATATCTTTGCTCAGACATCATCTATAATGTTTAAAACGCTTCCAGATGACTAATATTACTGCCATATCTTTGCTCAGACATTATCCATAATGTTTAAAACGGTTCCAAATGACTAAAATTACTGCCATATCTTTGCTCAGACATCATCCATAATGTTTAAAACGCTTCAAGATGACTAGAATTACTGCCAGAGCTTTGCTCAGACATCATCTATAATGTTTAAAACGCTTCCAGATGACTAATATTACTGCCATATCTTTGCTCAGACATTATCCATAATGTTTAAAACGGTTCCAAATGACTAAAATTACTGCCATATCTTTGCTCAGACATCATCCATAATGTTTAAAACGCTTCAAGATGACTAGAATTACTGCCAGAGCTTTGCTCAGACATCATCTATAATGTTTAAAACGCTTCCAGATGACTAACATTACTGCCATATCTTTGCTCAGACATTATCCATAATGTTTAAAACGGTTCCAAATGACTAAAATTACTGCCATATCTTTGCTCAGACATCATCCATAATGTTTAAAACGCTTCAAGATGACTAGAATTACTGCCAGAGCTTTGCTCAGACATCATCTATAATGTTTAAAACGCTTCCAGATGACTAATATTACTGCCATATCTTTGCTCAGACATTATCCATAATGTTTAAAACGGTTCCAAATGACTAAAATTACTGCCATATCTTTGCTCAGACATCATACATAATGTTTACAACGCTTCCAGATGACTATAATCACTGCTATATCTTTGCTCTGACATTATCCATAATGTTTAAAACGCTTCCAGATAACTAAAAGTACTGCCATATCTCTGCTCAGACATCATCTATAACATTTAAAACGCTTCCAGATGACTAAAATTACTGCCATATCTTTGCTCAGACATCATCCATAATGTTTAAAACGCTTCCAGGTGACTATAATCACTGCTATATCTTTGCTCTGACATTATCCATAATGTTTAAAACGCTTCCAGATAACTAAAAGTACTGCCATATCTCTGCTCAGACATCATCTATAACATTTAAAACGCTTCCAGATGACTATAATCACTGCCATAGCTCTGCTCAGACATCATCTATAACATTTAAAACGCTTCCAGATGACTAAAATTACTGCCATATCTTTGCTCAGAAATCATCTATAATGTTTAAAACGATTCAAGATGACTAATATTACTGCCATATTTTTGCTACGACATCATCTATAATATTTAAAACACTTCCAGATGACTAAAATTACTGCCATATCTTTGCTCAGACATCATCTATAATGTTTAAAACGATTCAAGATGACTAGTATTACTCCCAGCGCTTTGCTCAGACATCATCTATAATATTTAAAACGCTTCCAGATGACTAATATTACTGCCATATCTTTGCTCAGACATCATCTATAATGTTTAAAACGCTTCCCGATGACTAATATTACTGCCATATTTTTGCTACGACATCATCTATAATGTTTAAAACACTTCCAGATGACTAAAATTACTGCCATATCTTTGCTCAGACATCATCTATAATGTTTAAAACGATTCAAGATGACTAGTATTACTCCCAGCGCTTTGCTCAGACATCATCTATAATATTTAAAACGCTTCCAGATGACTAATATTACTGCCATATCTTTGCTCAGACATCATCTATAATGTTTAAAACGCTTCCAGATGACTAATATTACTGCCATATTTTTGCTACGACATCATCTATAATGTTTAAAACACTTCCAGATGACTAAAATTACTGCCATATCTTTGCTCAGACATCATCTATAATGTTTAAAACGCTTCAAGATGACAAAAATTACTGCCATATCTTTGCTCAGACATCATCTATAATGTTTAAAACGCTTCAAAATGACTAAAATTACTGCCATATCTTTGCTCAGACATCATCTATAATGTTTAAAACGCTTCCAGATGACTAAAATTACTGCCATATCTTTGCTCAGACATCATCTATAACATTTAAAACGCTTCCAGATGACTAAAATTACTGCCAGAGCTTTGCTCAGACAGACACCATGTAAAACGTTTAAAACAATGAAATAAAGAAATTTATGTTACTATTTTTCTATGGCGTGATATGTGTGCTTCTCTCTTATTCTTTGGTGTCTCGAGCTGTGGAGTTATGCCATTCATATTTAAGTATATTCTAGAAAAAAATATAATTGAAACAATCGAATCTGCTCAAAAAAACGTTTACATCATCTCTGGTGAACGTATGTTTTTCTTGAGAGAAAATAAATTTCTTTCTATGCGTTTCAACCATCTGATTTATTATGTATTGTTAAGGTTTCCGGTTAATAAGAAATTTTGGTCATACTTTTTATGTATAAATGATAAAACATCATGGTATCAAATTACGTTTGTATTGGGTAGTGCCAAAGCCCCTGTACCATGGTCTTCTACTGTCTTGGGTTAGAATTCTTTTGCTTGTGGGTACACTCGGGCATACTATTCTATCTTATTTCTCTTCCTCTTGTTTTGTTAAAGTTTTTCATAGTTTATAAAGGAGATATGTATTTTAATGTTGTTACTCTTCTTAAAATATTTCATTTTTTCTTGTTTCCTTTCTTCACTGACCTATTTTCCTTATTGGGGCCCCTGGGCTTATAGCATCCTGCTTTTCCAATTAGGGTTGTAGCTTAGCAATTAATAATAATGGTCACAGCTACTGTACTTGCAAGGAGTTTTATCAATGTTTCTAGTGATGTCTGATATTGCATTTAATGTGGTCCTGTATTCTTCGTTGAATATTTGAACTACAACATGAGTTACGATAAAGATAATTGCTATAGCCGTAAAAAGGTTACTGATTTGATAAGGAATTGGAAACAAAAAATATTTGGGATAACATTTGATTCTAAAAGCTCCCAATTAATCAAAAAGAACCCTTGGCCACAGAGAGTAAGTTTCCACAGCAGCCTATGTTGAGAAAAAAATCCTTCCTTAAAATGCTCTGGAAGAGATTTTATTACAGATAAAACGACAAGGGACATTGAAAGAGAAGTTTTCTGCTGATAACAAGAAGACTGGTTTCTGAATACACTCAGTTTGATAAGCTTCGTGAAATGCAAACAAGCATAAATGAAATTTTCATTAGTGTAAGGATCACTTAATAGTATTTTACATATTTCTTTTCTTGGACGCTTGCAGTATTATTATCATTATTATTATTATTAATATTATTATTATTACTTGCTAAGCTACAACACTAGTTGGAAAAGCAGGATGCTATAAGCCCAGGGGCTCCAACAGAGAAATTAGCCAAGTGAGGAAAGGAAACAAGGAATAATGTTAAGAGTGATAGTTTTCAAAGAGATGCGTTAGTATTACAATTCTTTTTTTGTTAAAGCGTTCATTTATTTCTACTATTCCTTAATCGTGGTGATGTACGTTTGGAGAATCATTATTCTACCATATCTGTTTTGAAAATAGATAGATAGAAATAGTATCCCTTTACTCATGTTATGCTATTAAATATATTTATAAAAAAAATAGGGCTTAACATACCCAAATTATCATTCATATTCTCAATTCATAAAAAGAAGTATTCCTTTTTATAACATAATGGATTAATAATATTTAATCCCCTGAATTTGTTGCAATATCCAAATGCCATGAAAAAATCTTATCCTTCTGAATGCCCCAGCTAAGCAAAAACATAAAAGTGTATTAGGAAGGTGAAAACAAAATGAAAATTTCATAAACTTTAATGGTAATGAAAACTCGCCCCCATAAATCAAACGAGAGAGTTTTTGATGTGCCACGAAAATGAAGAAAATTAGAAAATGATCAGTAGCATCGATTGCCCCACATACCAGCAGCACTGGTGTCTTTAAAGCTGCAATTGGCTTCCATAATGATTTGGCTCGTCTCCAGGAACTCGTGCAATTTGTACCGCCCGGTCTCTTAGCACAACAAGCCCATCACCTCTTTCCGGAGGATAATGGTATGGTTAAATCAATCAACACGAGAAGCCTTCCATTCATCGCCTTTCTTAGACTATTTCCTTCTGTATTTTCATTCGATAATATCCTAACTCCTACTATAATTGGAGCAACCAGCCTTACAAAGACGAAAATACCTCGATAGCCTACAATTTCATAACGATACAGAAAAAAAACCCCACCTACTCCAGCTGTTTGAGGTTTAAGACAAGGTCTCATGATTGACATGGCCAAAGGTTTACAGGTTTAAAATCCACCCATGATTGCCAGAGGCAAGGGACAGTGACATTGCCCTAGAGACTGACCACATATACATATGATCAGCGCCCAAGACCCCTCTCCACCCAAGCTATGACCAAGGAGTGCCAGGCAATGACTGCTGATGACTTAGCAGATAGACCTATAGGCTCCCCCAAACTCCCATCCTTAGCTCACAATGAAGGTTAGGTTAAAGTAACCAAAGGAACTACCGAGTTTGAGTGGGACCCGAACCCCAGTCTGGCGATCATCATTCAGAAACGTTACCACATCGATCACCACAACCAAATTATTTCCTTTTGTATTTTCACTCGATGAGATCCTCACTCATAACATAATTGGAGCAATTAGCCTTATACAGACAGGAAAATATCTCAATAGCTTACAACCTGCGCAAGAAATTCAGTTATAACAGAAGCTTTTTGAAAACTGGCGGCATAATCTCTTAGGGTTTTGTTGACCTGTAACGCCCGTGCCTGGTGATCGCAAGACTAGGGTTCAAGTCCCGCTCAGACTCGCTACTTCCTTTGGTCGCTACAACCTCATCATCCTTGAAAAGCTAAGAATAAGAGGTTTGTAGGACCTTATAGGTCTATCTGCTGAGTCACCAGCAGCCACTGACTGGCCCTTTTTGGTCCTAGCTTGGGTGGAAAGGGGGCTTGGGCGCTGATCACACACACATTTATATATATATATATATATATATATATATATATATATATATATATATGCATATATATATGTAATATATATATGCATATATATATACATATATATATGCATATATATATATATATATATATATATATATATATATATATATATAGTCTCTCAGACATTGTCCTGCTAGCTAGGGCTACGTCACTGTTCCTTGCCTCTGGCAATTATGAGTATCCTTTAAACCTTTAAACTAACCATTAAAATGGAAATATAAGGATTAATATGATAAAGAATTTTTTGTACTACGTAGAGAAATGGTATTTACAAATTTGCCTGTCGTTATGTGCCTTCAACAGTAATTGCTTTGTAATTGTTTGAACACAAGAGTCAAAGACCGTTGTAATATTTTAAACAACTATGAAATTATCAGTATCACTGTTATTTTCCTCCAGCGTATCTGGTGAAATGGTATGTAGGTCAATTATTCTCTCAAACTTTAATTTGCATGAGCAGTTTTTAAATCATAAGAATAATTTACAATTTGGGACCTAGTCTTCTCATTTCCCGGCAATATATATTTTTTTCCCTGTCTCGTTGTGATTCCGTATCAGCATTTCATATTTCTTTTTTTCAGGACATCTCTAGAAATAGAGCGTGCACTTGATATTAGGAGCTTGTTTATTGGAGGTCCTTGTCTTCTTGCAATTCTCATTACTTTGGTCTTGTATGCACTTAAATTAATTTCACACTTCTCTGCTGTCTTTTCTATCTTATTTAGCAGTCTCTCTAAACCTTTTTTGGGGGCTTCAGGCCACTGCCTTGTCATCAGCAAACCTTATAGTTACCTCCGACAACGTAATTGGAAGGAGGTTATGTTTAACCCCGTTGTTGTGTGTTTGTGATTAGCTTCCAGGCCACAATTATAATCTTAGAATACTGAAACTGGTAAGGATTAACTGCATTTAAGAAGCTGGAAAGGATTAAATTTTCGAAGGTTAAGGTCAAGGTCACGGTCAAGCAAAATGATCAATTCACGTAATCAGACATAAGTTTAGACATCGTTGTTACATAGACTTATGTAAAATGCTGGAAATTAAAAAATTTTGGAAGGTCAAGGTCACGGTCAAGCAAATTGTCCAATTCACGTAATCAACCAAAAGTTTAGACATCGTTGTCACAGAGACTGTTATGTAAAATGCTGGAATTGATTAAATTTTGGAAGGTCAAGGTGAAAGGTCCAGGACACGGTTAAGCAAAATGTCCAATTCACGTAATCAGCCATAAGTTTGGACATCGTTGTCACAAAAACTTCAAACTTGGTTCATATTCGAGTGTATGGAAATCCATGCCAATTAATACATGTAAAGGTCATAAGTCAAGGTTAAGGTCGAGCAAAAGGTCGAGAATTAAGCCGCTGCGGCAGAAGACTACGTTCTACTGAGTATCCCTCTAGTTTTCACTATTTCCCCTCCGACCTAAATGTTATCTTCCAGATCTTATAGTGATTTTGAGAAGGATGTGGAGCACGGGAGGAAATCAAATGTAAGAGGATGGTGCAAGGTAAAGTTCTAGATACTAATGAGGAAATATTTGTTTCATTGACTTTGAGGAAGCATTTGATAGGGTTCAGTGGAAAAAAAATTCCACTTGTTAGAAAGATAAAGTTGATAAAGAATCTATATGTAAATCAAACAGCAACAGTACATAATGCAGGTGAAGATTTGGAACATGGAACTGATGGAAGAGGAGTCACTTATTCTGTTCAACAGCTATGCAGAAGCAATGATCAAAAAGTCACTGGAACGTCCGTGAGAATACACACGCACACACACATGTCTATCTATATTATATATATATATATATATATATATATATATATATATATGTACACACAAACACACACAAATATATATATATACACACACATATATATATATATGTATGTATATATCTAACACACACAAATACATATATATATATATATATATATATATATATATCCAACACACACACACACACACACACATATATATATATATATATATATATATATATATATGTGTGTGTGTGTGTATATATCTAACACACATACATACATATACATAAATATATATATATATATATATATATACATATATACATATATACACACACATATATAAACATATATATATACATATATATACACACATATATACATATACACACACACACACATATATATATATATATATATATATATATATATATATATAACCTTGTGTATAAGTAATCATAATCTACTCAATAAGTAATATAAATTTTTTCTAAGAGAGCTAAAATACTCCCAATAAAGTGATTCAAAGAAAGACGACAGGGATAGCACTACGTGCATCACGTGTGCACAGACTTACAATATCCAGTTATGAGCTTTACGTGCTATCAAGTTTTATTTTCCTAAGACATAATATTATGTATTTCCCTTTATCGTGGTTTAGTTTAAAAAAAAAATGTTCGTCTCTCAGTATCTTAATACTTACAATTTTGACTTGTCAATGAAGCTAATAAGATTTCACTCTTTTATTTCCCTTCAATTATGATATACTTTAGAGGATGTTTTCATTTTAAAGGAGACTAATTGTTCAGAGGCAACTTTTCTCTTGGTAAGGGTAGAAGAGACTCTTTAGCTATGGTAAGCAGCTCTTCTAGGAGAAGGACACTCCAAAATCAAACCTTTGCTCTCTAAGCTTGGGTAATGCCATAGCCTCTGTACCATGGTCTTTCACTGTCTTGGGTTAGAGTTTTCTTGCTTGAGGGTACACCTGGGCACACTTTTCTATCTAATTTCTCTTCCTCTTGTTTTCTTAAAGTTTTTATAGTTTATATACGAAATATTTATTCTAATGTGGTTACTGTTCTTAAAATATTTCATTTTTCCTTGTCCCTTTCCTCAATGGGCTACTTTTCCCTGTTGGAGCCCATGGGCTTACATAATCCTGCTTTTCCAACTAGTGTTGTAGCTTGGCATGTAATTATAATAATAATTTGGCAATGAGCCGCAAAATGGATGCCAATTAAAATCTAATTATGAACATCAGTACGGAAATGGGCCGAGACTTAATAAGAGTTGTTTACTGCAAGAAGGTTTTATTAAAGACAGGTACCGTAATGTCAGTAATTGCTGCTCGGTAATGTTTATTTTCCGGTTATATGAGATCATGTTTCACTTGAATCGGCTCCGAAAAGACTCCTCAGGGGTGATCATGATATTGCTGAGAATATGACTATAAAAACATATGCACAAAAACAGAGACACATACACACACACACACACACATATATATATATATATACATATATATAAAGTATATATATATATATATATATATATATATATATATATATATACATACTTGCATGTTCTTTTTAGTGTGCAATTAATATTCATGGCGCCTAATATCGAAGGTACCATCTCTAGAAATTAACAAAACTCCAAGTTAGGTTTCAGGAAAAGACCAAAACAACATCGCCTGTGTTCTGTTCAATATTTGATGCATAAATTTTCATAGATAGAAAATTTAAGATTCTTTGAAATGGCTAATAAGTGAAAAATTTCTAGGTTAACTTTGAAATACATGAATAATATTTCATAAAACTACACGATCTCTTTACGGGTTCCACAACGGCAATGTATTTAGTAGATATGCAGGTCGTTATCACTTTTCCAATTCAGTCAAAACAAATCATTCGTCCCCATTTGAAAATTTAGTCTCGTAAATGACATTAGTCGCTGAATATTTTCGAACCAGAGCCACTGACCCACTATGCAAGCAAGCCGTTTGGTAGTGACTGAGAGAAGAAGTCGAATACAACTAACTTTATTTTGACTGAGCATGAGGTTGTATACAACCCGTTCCAGTCAAGAACGGCACAAATATTGAAGTACAATGGTGCAATAAAATACATGCATGAACAGGTTATCAGTGCGAGGAGAGAAAAAAAAAAAAAATTACCGTTCAGTGTAACGGCGTGTGCCATACACGTGCGGTACTCTATGAGGTCCCTCTTGACAAAATGTGATCTCGCAGCTCCAGCACTCTCACCTCACTGATACAGGCTATCAACTATAACGGGTACTCTTGTATATCACAAGATAGACAATGGAATTAATCACATTTTGTCACTAGTTTCATGCAAATCATATAACAACTGGCTACGATACGGCAAAAAGACGTGTTTGACCTTGTTGTGATCTTCACCTTCACCATAGACCTAATCACTCCAAAAATCTCATCAAATTGTCCTTGGATCATGTCCAATCATCACACCCCCATTCATGAGATTTGCCCACGATATAGCAAAAATACATTTTTACCTCTTTGTAACCTTGACACTGTTCATGTATATTACAAGATAGGCGATTGAATTAATCACATTTTGTCACTAGTTTCATGCAAATCATTTAACAATTGGCCTCAATATGACAAAATGACGTGTTTTACCTTTTGGTGACCATGACCTTGACCATTGACCCAATCACTCCCAAAATCAAATCAAATTGTCCTTGGATCATGGCCAATCACCCACCAAATTTCATGAGATTCGGTTACAAGCATACAGGCATCAAACAAACAAATATATACACGCTCATCAAAACATAACCGTCGGAACAAAGTTCGTGAAAGTAGTGATGTTTCGGTCCTCTCTTTGTTAATGTAAAAACGATATCACTGGTGCAACGGGTCTTGGCTGCATTTTCAGGGCTGTACCCGTTTTAGCAACGCCTTCTAAATTGTGAGGATTACTAGCTCAATCAATACTTATAGACTAAACCAGCAATGGTTACCGATTCAATTTCCTTTGGAGTAACGTCATTTGAGAACTTGCGGGATAGTCTAATTGCTCCACTATTCTTTCTGTAGGTAGGAAGAAGGTATATCGCCCTGCTATAAAATAGAGCAGGACACGGGCTCTTGCACTAAGGCCGGCCGTAAGTAAGGTAAGGATGTGAAGGTGGTAGGTCATATATGTGAAGGAGTTAAGGTTATACAAGGATAATGATGGGATGGATTGGAAAGGATGAAAGCACCATGATGACCGTGGAAGGAGTCCGAAGCTCAGCAGAGGCTCCGCAAAGCAGACGTTGTCCCCAAACTTGGATCCTCTTCGGTCCTGGATAAATTTAATTTTTTTTCTTATTGCAACGGTCCCGAAGAAGGGAATTTTCTTTCTGTAATGAATGTCAAAAATTGACATTTATTCCCCTTGAATAAAAGTATTCTTAGTTTTAAGAGTGTTCGTTTTCTAATGTATTTCCCAATTTCTATGAATATATGTTTAAATGTGATTATTTTCCTCCACAGAAGTAGTTTTATCATATTAACTATATCAATGAGTTTGTATGAATTGATATAATAATATTTAAAGTAATAAGCTAACTTTCTTGCAAATTTTATCCATCCAGATCAGATAAAATGACGTAACATCCCATTGTTGTCAAACTTCTTCTTGTGGATATTATATATGTTGTTTGATTATTGTAAGGGCACATGCCAGTAATTTAAACTTGCCTTCTGGACGAAACCCCTTTTTTTGGTGTATGTTGGGTTACGATTAGAGCACTTGATGTTTATCTTTAAATTGATGTTATGTTACGTAACCCTGTAATTTTGTAAATGTGACAACATTGTACTCCTCCCGAGTTTTCTTCCAGGGTCGAAAGGTGAAGCTCGGCCTCTTTGAGCAGTTAACTCCAAAAGGCAAGTAACTAGAAGATATTATCCTGAATCCGCCATCATCACCTCGTGAACCATCGCATCATCGCATCATTGCAGCAATATTCTTATAAGAATACTCTGTAACTCCGTTTGATATTTGTTTAATTTTTATCAAGTAACGTAAATTTTGTTTATTTGTGTTAATGTTAATGTTCGCTCTTTAACGTAACTCTGATGATT
>NC_090746.1:11608805-11618805 GCF_036898095.1 Palaemon carinicauda
GCAGCAAAGTTGATCATATCCTCGCAGTGATCCCCAAGGACACTTTCCAAAAAATCTCTGATTGGCTTTGTGACCAAGGGGACGCCCCAATAGCATATGATACATACCTTCTAGAGCAGTAATTATCCTTGCCAGCTGCCCGTTATAGCTAGGCTTTTTCAGCTCTCTCAACAGCTGTTGAGGGACCAAAAAGCTTTGCTTGCACTCAGTGAAATGATCAGTATCACTCTACTGCAACCTGCCGCAGACAGCTCACCTTGGAAAGTGAAGCTATATACACACACACACACACAAACACACGCCTACCCGAACCCGTACGAGCTGCCATCGGCGAAGTCAATACCTTGCTCATGAAGGACTTGATGGCCAAAGTCGACGCCCTTATGAACAGCCACATCACCACCTCCATTCCATACGAATACGACAACCATTTAACACTGAGCGAAGCGGACGTGAATACGGTAGCACATAGACATAAGCCCCATGACATGTAAGAGCGGTGACAAAGCCTGCCACCCAAAACATACTGTACACAGCTCCTCGCTCATGCCCAAACCACTGACCTGTACAGCCCCTTTCTGATGCCAATCGGCCGCAGTTCTGCTACTATCACTCCAGATTCAGGGCTGCTAGGGCATAGTCATTCTAATCCTGCTGATATCTGCCTCGTAGCTGCTAACGGGACTGAGATCCCCACCCACAGGTATGAGACACTCAAACTGTCAATTGGGAGTGCCAAACACCATTGGAAAATTCCTCATTGCTAACGTATCCCTGCCACTACTCACTGCGGGTTTCCTCGCACATTTTCATCTCCTGGTAGCTGTGGCACAACAATCCTTAACCAATGCAGACTCATACTCAAAAGCACCTATTCAACCTGGCCCCTGCATCCTTGCACTTCCCATCAGCGCACTTATAGAGCCTTACGCTCACATCTTCATTTCATACGCAGAAGCCTTCCACCCAGAATTTCGCCAAAAACCCAAGGTTCCCACCAAGCACACTATCTATAACCATATCAAGATGACAGGGCTACCAGTCTTTGCCAGATTCAGGTATCTGGCCCTGGATTGTTTGGCATTCACTAAATAAAAGTTCTCCAAAATGAAAGAAATGGGCCTTTGCCAAAACGCATCAAGCTTATGGCTGTCACCATCTTACATCGTCTTGAAGGAGAATGGTTCCCTGTGCTTTTATGGGGATTACAGGCCTTTCAACATGAAGAGAGAACCTTGATACTACCCCATCCAAAACATCGGCAACGATACCTCCTACTTGCTCAAAGCGAAGGCTTTCTCCACTCTCGACCTCTTGAACAGGTATTATCAGGTGCCTATGAACCCAGACGACATCGCCAAGACCGCCATTACCACCCCCTTCTGTACATACACATTCAATTAATCCTTTTTGCACATTCGTAATGCCTGGACTACTTTTCTATGCCTCATGGATGGCACCTTTTGCATTTGTTACGCAGCCGACATACTTGTGTTATCTTCCTCCACAGGGAAAAACCTCCAACACGTACGTATCATTCTGGATGGGCTACAACATAACGGCCTTGCAGTCTGGTATGACATGTGTACCATTAGCACAATGTAATATCATTGTTAGGGCACTGCATCATTTCTGAAAACGTCCACCGCCTCCTTGAGAAGATATCAGCTGTTCAGAACTTCCCCACACCCACAACCATCAAAACACTGCAAGAATTCTAGTACATGATAAAGTATTAACATCAGTTCCTGTGAACCATCACTGCCACTCTGGCTCTAATCTGTCTCCATCAAGGGCAAGACAAAAGACCTGAAATGAGGTCCCCTTCAGGAAGCGGCCTTCTGCAACTCAATGAATGAATGTTCTATCAACTGCTGCTGCTCTCACTTTTCCCATGCCATATGCCCCTCTCCTTCTCTTCACTGATGCCAGCAACATCTATATTGGTGAAGTACTTGACCAGTTGGTCAATGGCTTGCCCCACCTATTGGCATTCTTCAGCAGAAAACTGACCAAGGTGGAATCCCGCTACTCGACCTTCGACCGCGAATTGCTGGAAGTATACTTGGCTGTGTATCACTTTCGCCACTTCCTAGAGGGTACGCGCTTCATAATTCGCACAGACCCTATGCCTCTGGTGTACGCTTTCACTCAACAGTCCACCGTTTGGTCCGCTCATCATCGCCAAACTCTCTGCCACAGCTGAATGCAACTGCACTCTTCAAAATGTTCCCTGGAAATGAGTCCCATTGCCAATGCCTTGTCATGAAACACATTTGCCACCATTCACCTGGGATTCAATTACAATGCCTTAGCAGAAGCCCAACAAAAATTCCAGACTACCAAGCATGTAGGACATAATGAAAATCCCTCCGTGGAGAAGATTTCACCATTGCTGACTCCAATGCCACCGTCCTCTGTGCTGTCGTACTGCTCACATGCACCAAAAGGTGTTTGATTTCATCCATGACCTTTCACATCTCTTGCACAGATTTACTGCACAGCTACTATAGATGAATTTCATTTGGCATGGCATTACTAAGGATGCCAAGTATTGGGTCCGTGCCAGTACTTCATGCTAAACTTAAAAAATACATCAACACATTGATTCAGGAGTGAGCATGTTTCCTCAACCTCAGCATCATTTTGTCCACATTCACGTTGACGTAATACGCCCCTACCCACATCACAAGGACATCGTTACCTGTTTACTGATTTTGGCTTGAAGCTATCGCCATGTAAACTACGTCTTCCTCAAGTACATCTGCCTTACTGGCAAGGTGGCTTGCGAGATTTAGTATTTATAAGCATATTATTTCTGACAGGGATATCGCTTTCACCTCTCAAATTAAGAAATCCTTAGGGAATCTCCTGGGCATCACCCTACATCAGACAACTGCCTAAAACCCTGCAGACAATGGGAATGGCTGAATGTTTTCATCGCACCCTCAAAACAGTTTTGATGCCCCACTGCAATGACTCCAACTAATTTACTCAGCTTCCCTGTGTCCTCTTGGTATTAAGGAATATTCCTAAGGATACCTTGGATGTCTCGGCAACTGAAATGGTGTATAGCAACCCGTTGGTCTTCCCTATTGAATATTTTCCGTCTACAAGATCCTCCAACAGTCTCCAATGCCTAAGTCATATTGTAGGAAAATTTACTCCCTACTGTTAGGGTACCCTGACACTTGCACGACTTTTTGCTGCAAATTTGTCGTGGCAAGTCGTGACATTTTGTGGCACGAACTGGAAGATCACAAAAAAAACAAAAATTACCTCAGAATCACAGCTGACCTGTCCACATTGTCACAAACTGGCACGACGAGTTCACGCATAGTTTGTGCATAGTTTGTGCACTTCCCGCATCGTCCCGACGAGTTCACGAACAGTACGCGCATAGTTTACGAGCCGGTCACGAAATTTTGTCGTGACCAAATTTTTGAACATTTCAAAATTCTCGTCACGACATGCCACGATGTCACGACGGGTTCACGAACACTTCACGCTAGTTCATGACTCGATTCGTGACAATGCGTGCCACAAATTCGTGCAAGTGTTAGCCTGGCTTTAGATTTATAAGCCCACAGCAAATCAACACATACTGAAAGATTTACACAACGAAGCTTCCTGCGCACCGAAACCAACAAAACCCTGCTGATGCCCCCTTGTCATCCGTCGTACACCGAAGGCTTTCTTAATTAACCTTCATGGTAAAAAAGCTTAGTGTTTTTTAATAGCTTTGATTTTAAACATTGATATCTATGTTTATATTCATGATTATTAGCCATGATGATAAGATAGATCGGTTCAAAATGAGGAAGTTTCTCCATCCATTTGTCTTCTGTCTTCTAAATCTGAAGCTTTCTAGAAGCAAAAATGTTATATATATATATATATATATATATATATATATATATATATATATATATATATATATATATACAGTAATAGTCAAAACCATCTGCATTAAATAGAAAACGGAAGAAGGAAAAGACTACCGGAAAATAAGAATATTAAGGAAAAATCAATTATTAAAACAATCTTCATAAAAATTGAAACGAATACTACAGAAATCCCTCTCTATTATTTGGTACAAGGCAGAGTGTTAGTGAACATTTTCATGTCTCGAGAAGTCTGAATCTGTAAACATCAAGAGGGGGTACTTCTCTAAACGGCGCCAGGTGTGTTTTCGATTTTTGCGCTGTAAGACTTCTCCACATTCAGTAACTTTCTTTTTATGATTTCCTTATGGGGGAATTGGATGGGGAATTCCATGGCTAATCATGGATGTATTCAATTCCTCAATATCTAAGCAACAAAGTATTATTTTTGGCGTATGAGTCGCAGCTTACGAATCTTAAGGCAACTCCACTGAAAATCAGTCATTAAAACGAATGAAAAATTTTCTGAGACAAAAGTGACTAATGGCAACTCAACTAGAATGACAGACTGAGTGATTCACACAGGTAGAATCTCCTATCTCACTCAGTGAACGATGTGAAGGCATTTTTTATGCGTTATGGTCAGAACTTGGCGCTCTGTTTGCGACAGCATTGTGTGTGTTTTAGTGTGTGTTTTGGTATTATTATAATGTCTAAGATAATTAATTCATTTGAGAATCGCACGAGAGTGATACACCTTTTCGAAGAAGGCTATAAAACTAGTGTAATTAGCCAGAAAACCGGTGTAAAACTGAGAATTGTTCAAAGTTTGATCCAAATTTTTCGTGAGTCTGGTAGCAAGGAAGTCCCCGTGGCTAGGACAGGCCCTGGGAGGCCCCGTATTACAAGTAAGAGGGGGTTACGAGTTCTGGCAAGGGACATTGAGGTAAATCCAACCCTTACAGCCCGCCAGCTTAAGGCTGAAAATCCTGATGTTGTTGCTGGAGCCTCAGTTAGGACCGTGCTAAGGAAATTACAGAAGGACCTTCATTACAGGAAAGTTAAGGCTCTTCGCAAGCCACTGATAACAGCAAAGAAAAAGAAGGCTCGTGTTGCTTTCGCCAATTCCTACAAAGCCTGGGATATCAACAAGTGGCGACAACTGTTGTGGACTGACGAAGCATCATTCTTCGTAGCTGACACTATGAGGAAGCGTGTTTGGCGAAGGCCTACCTCTGATCCTCTTGACCCAAAGTATCTTGCCACGAGCGTTAAGTTCCCTCGTCTGTTATGGTATGGGGTTCTTTCAGCTATGGGGGTAAAGGATCTCTTGTTGTTTTACTGAAAAATTAAACAGTAAATAAAGATTCCTATTTTATGATCTTGAATGAACATTTGGAGGACAGTTTTCAGAGCAGTGGGACTTCGATTTTCCAACAAGATGGAGCCCCGGCTCATACCGCCAAACAGAACACTTTGTGGCTTAGGGATTGTGGAATAGAATATATCTCTGACTGGCCAGGGAACTCCCCTGACATATCCCCTATTGAAAATCTAAGGGCAATAATAAAAATACAATTACAGGACGTGGACACCCCTTCCATCGAAAAGCTAATGTCAGCTTTACAAAACGCTTGGGATAATCTGGAAGAGTCCCTCCTTCAGCGGTTAGCAGATTCAGTGCCGAAGAGACCTCAATAAGTCCGGAAACGTCATGGTATGTCTATCAAGTACTAGAGGAGGATTTGGTTAGTATTCATTTCAATTTTTATGATGATTGTTTTAATAATTGATTTTTCCTGAATATTTTTATTTTGTGGTAGTCGTTTTCTTCTTCCGTTTTCTATTTAATGCAGATGGTTTTGACCATTACTGTATATATATATATATATATATATATATATATATATATATATATATATATATATATATATATATATGGATATATATATATGTGTATACATATATATACATATATATATATATATATATATATATATATATATATGCAAGTATATATACATATATATATTATAGGTATATCTATGTACACCTATTTATACCTAATGTATATATATATACATATATATATAATATATATATATATATATATATATATATATATATATATATACGTACATCTATTTATATCTAAAATAATTATACACACACACATATATATACATATGCCCACGAAAGGAAAAGTGAAAAAACTTGATTGGAGTTAGTAATTTCGTCCATTAGGGACATCAACAGACTAATGTTGAATCTGTTGATGTCCCTAATGGAAGAAATTACCAACTCCTATCAAGTTTTTTCATTTTTCCTTTCGCTATAATACATATTTTATGCTCATCACGTTTCAGCTTTTATGGTATATATATATATATATATATATATATATATATATATATATATGTGTGTGTATATACTGTATATATATATATATATATATATATATATATATATGCATATATATATATATATATATATAAATATGCATATATATATATATATATATATATATATATATATATATATATATATATATAGACTGCATATGTTTGTTTCTGTCCACGTGAAATATTGAAAAAAAAATAATAATATGCGTTTGCTACTTACCCAAACTACTGAGAACACTGCAATAACTTGATTTGACCATGAAATTCATTCACGTACCTGAAAGGGAAAGAGCCACATATTAATATATATTTATGGAAATTTACTATGACATGAAAAGAAACGAAACAAGAAACGCATCTATTAGCAGATGGAGTAAATGGCAATTAGATTATCCCAAAACTTTAACAATCTTAATTTCATATCTTTCCCAAGTCAATCGAGGAAGTGGTCACATAGCAGGTGTTATGAGAATGCTTCATTGAAATTAGGAGGTAATCTGTTACCCAATTATATGGATTGATCAGAAAAGAAACCTTCAGAAGAGTCAACGAACTGAGGTAAATTTCGAGTATTAAAGTTTGTTGAATAGATATAGATTTTAAGAAAAATCTCACCTACTGGAGCAATATTACCCAAAGTAAAAGGAATTGGATAAATCATTATCTTTTAAAATATACTGTACTGTCATATAAAATAATAGTAGTATATAGAGGTCGAATTGCATTTTTTCTTTTAAATTCCAAGACCAATTATGTTCTTAAGAAATTGACTCTAAGAAACATCAATTAAAGTTGGTTTTGCAGCGATGAAAAAAAAGTTTGGGAATATAGATTTGAATTAAACTGAACAAGGTTAATGATATTCTGATGACAAAGTGGCAGAGGTGTGTAGGTGGTACACAGACAATTAGGTATTTTGGGGTTATGTAAAAATAAATTCGATTACCTTTTGACAGGAATAGAATAATATGAATTTCCTTGGCCAAGTACACACGTCATGGAAGAAGATATTTTTGGATACCAAAGAAAAATAAAAGTATTCTTCAGATGTAAAACATAAACAACTGGAGGGGCACTCAGCAGAGCGCACATCTCCGCTGCGGCAGCTTATTTCTCGAACTATTGCTCTATTTGACCTAGACCTTTGACCTTAACATGTATTAATTGGCGTGGATTTTCATACAGTCAAATAGGAACCGAGTTTGAAGTCTCTGACAACGATGTCCAACCTCATGGCTGATTACGTGAATTGGACATTTTGCTTGACCGTGACCTTGACTTTTGACCTTGACCTTCAAAAATTTAATGATTTCCAGCTTTTTACCAAACAGTTAATCCCTGCAAGTTTCATTGCTCTACGAAGCAGTTCACAAACGAACACATATAGGTACGAAAACATAACCTCCTCCTAACTTCGTTGGCGGAGGTAATAATCGTAGGGAATATGGATTTTTCAAAAGCATAATTATGACTTAGTGCTATACGATATAAATTTGTATTTACGGCCATGTTGAAAATTAAATCCTAATCTACCGTAATTGGAGATAATCTAAATGTTTGAGCAGGTACTGAATTATGAAGCATAGAATTGTGGTACCGCAGACAGCGGACCCACAAATTTCTCCTATAATTACAAAAGGTTAGCATATTGCATGTTTACTAGAGGTGATTTAATTAAACGAATCAAAGAGACAAAAAAAATCTCCTCATTATTTGAATATGATTGGACCCGATTTGTTCTTCTTCATTAAGGGAACACGGGCATAGAATGACAATTGGTTATAAAAGACCAAACCTGGAGTTTAAGAAACCTGATATCAGTGATAATGGACTATTATTATTATTATCATTATTATTATTATTATTATTATTATTATTATTATTATTACTAGCCAAGCTACAACCCTAGTTGGCAAAGCAAGATGCTATAAGCCCAAGGGCTCCAATAGGGAAAAGTAGCCCAGTGAGGAAAGGAAATAAGGAAATAAATAAATGATGAGAATAAATTAACAATAAATCATTCTAAAAACAGTAACAACGTCAAAACAGATATGTCCTATAAAAACTATTAACAGCGTCAAAAACAGATATGTCATATACAAATTATAAAAAGACTCATGTCAGTCTGGTCAACATAAAAATATTTGCTCCAACTTTGAACTTTTAAAGTTCTACTGATTCAACTACCCGATTAGGAAGATCACCTTTCACAGTAAAATAGATGAATGAAATTATGACCATTTGGCTCTGGTAAGAAATTTATCATAAAGTTAGGCAACTCTCAATATTATAAATTTTTGAAAAGAAAAACTCATTGAAAATGTCAATAGTTTTATAGATATGGTCATGTATAATAATGTAAATATAGATTGGCCACATTAAATGAACACTGTCACATGATATAGTTTCCATACTAAAGGCTAGCAATATGGATTATTTAAGATTATATTAGAAATACAGAGCAATAATCCACACGGTGAGCAGTAAACTCAGGATTATAAGGATATGGAAAAGATCATAAATCGTGAAGTCCGGAAAGTAATAGTCACAATAATCACATGGGTTAAAAAGATATATGAAAAGAAGATATAAATTATTCTGAATAGATAATATCAAATGCATTGATGAATTAGTCAGGAACATGCGTAAAGTAGCAGATTCTAAGATCGATATTTTATTGCTAATTAGTGAGTAGTTATACGAGGTGTAAAGGTTAATTTAGCTTAATAAAGTAAAGAGAAAATTTACCACAAGACCTTGTAGTCTTAATGATTGACGCTGACACCAAATCTAGAAATCCATATTTTATTTCTATGTATTTGACTTAAAATTTTACATTTCAACTAATCTTAAATCAGTATTTTACTTAATTCATTTTTTTCCCTGGAATGTATGTCAATATAAAAAAAAATTAAAAACTCACACATTACAAGGTTTTTTATCACTTCAGACTCTGCTATTCCAAACGTGAATATTCACAATCCATTTATTCATGCTATATCATTCCTTATAACAGTAAAAGGAAAAAGATGATTATAAGAAACGGCAAAAACTCCGAAGAAAATAACCTTTAGATCTTTTACAAACAATTGTACTAATCAATAATTCTAAACTGTTAACAATGATTACACAAGGCAAAACTCACAAATGTCTAAAGTATGATTCCTAGAAAAATCCTCAAGACTTGAAAAGTTTATAAATACCTCCAACAGAAAAGGATTCCGGATTTTATAAACACTAATTGTTGGTGGTTCTATTTTTGCCTAAAGGCAAAGGATTCCTGAGAGATGAGAAAAGTGAAAAGGTTGCGTGGAAATCCTTATTTATAAAATGCCAGTCTTGAAACTTTCAAGTCTCTACGCTTTAACTAATGAGAACGCCAATTTACATTCGCTGGATATGCTCAGAATGAAAGAATATTGTAGGTAGTAGGTTGGTCAGTGCACCAGCCGCTCGTTGAGATACTATAGCTATAGAATTATGTGGTCTTTTGACTGGCCAGATAGTACTTCATTGGATTATTCTCTCTGGTTACGGTTCACATTCCGTTTACCTACTCATCCACCCAATAGTCTGGCCTATTCTTTATAGATTCTCCTCTGTCCTCATACACTTGATAACACTGACATTACCAAACAATTCTTCTTCACCAAAGGGGTTAACTCCTGCACTCTAATTGTTCAGTGGCCACTTTCGTCTTGGTAAGGGTAGAAG
>NC_090746.1:11623805-11627409 GCF_036898095.1 Palaemon carinicauda
ATATATATATATATATATATATATATATATATATATATATATATGGCTAGATATAGAAAGATAGATTAATAGATAGTATTCAATTACCAATGTACAAAGTATTCTGTTTTTGTAACTAAAGTAAAAACAAAAAATTCGTTATTTTTCAAAAGAAAAAAAATGTATCGTCTCTTTTCATCATTAATTGCATATAGGATTCCAGCGATTAAAGATAGCTATCATTAAAGGTTATCCGGGAAACGGATAAGTATCAGATCCTTAATTGACATAATCTAAGCGGTATTTTTCCATTGATACATTTAATGACAGTTGTTTTTCATCATTAATAATATATTAAGTTACAAGATGATAAATTTTTTTTTTTTTTATTTGTTTGGTATATCATTGAGGTAACAGGGACACTGTGTTTAAGGTCATTGGGGCTACAAGGGCAAGAGGACACTGTAGTTAAGGTCACTGGAGGTACAGGGTCACTGGAGCTATAGGCCTCTGTGGTTAAGGTCACTGGGGTTACAAGGGCAAGAGGACACTGTAGTTAAGGTCACTGGAACTACAGGGTCACTGGAGCTATAGGCCTCTGTGGTTAAGGTCACTGGGGTTACAAGGGCAAGAGGACACTGTAGTTAAGGTCACTGGAGCTACAGGCCTCTGTGGTTAATTAAGGTCATTGGGGTTACAGGATCACTAGGGCTACAGATTTCTGGGGCTATATAGTCACTGGGTTTACAGAGATACTAACGCTACAGGTTGTAGGGGCTATAGGCCTACTGGGTTACATGTCACTGGTTTTACAGGGTCACTAGGGTTACAGGTCACAAGAGCTAATGGGTCACTGGTGTTACATGGTCACTAAGACTGCATGTCATCATTGTCCGTGCAGGCCTATAAATGTTTTGTTATTATAGCATTACACACCTCAGTTAATATTAAAAAAGTTTCATACTCATTAGAATATATATTTTCTAAGCGCTTCTGTAGCCTAATTCATGACTATAATAGCAAAAACAGTAACAAATGTATTGATTAGAAACTAACCTCTACAAATCAAAGGATGTATTTATGAGAATCCCATGAAATCTATATAATCAAAGATATGTTGGACAAAGTGGAAAGGATCTTGAAACCAGAGTAAAACTAGAAGGGCACTTAGTAGAGTGCAGACCTCCGCCGCAGCAGCTTAATTCTCGATCTATTACTCGACCTTGTGCTTGACCTTTGATCTTACATGCATTAATTGGGTGGATTTTCATATCCTCAAATATGAACCAAGTTTGAAGTCTTTGCGGCAACCATGTCCAAACTTCTGGCTGATTAAGTTAATAGGACATTTTGGTTAACCGTGACCTTAAACTTTGACACTGACCTTCTAAAATTAAATAATATACAGATTTATACATAACAGTTAATCACTGCAATTTTCTCAACTCTACGATTAAAATTGTGGCCAGGAAGCTGTTCACAAACAAACATACACAACCAGGGGTTAGAACATAACCTCTTTCCAACTTCGTTTGAGGAGGTAATAATGTTCGACCATACGAATGATTATAATCACACACAGTATATATATATATATATATATATATATATATATATATATATATATATATATATATATATATATGTATACACATATATACATGTATATATATATGAATATATATATACATATATATATATATATATATATATATATATATATATATATATATGGTTACTGGACATGTTACTTTATAGGTTTTCATTTTTTATGTACCTATTTTAATTACAATACATATGAAACATATATATATATATATATATATATATATATGTATATATATATATGTGTATATATATATACATGTATATATATATATATATATATATATTTATATATATATGCATATATATACTGTATATATACTGTATATGTTATATATATATATATATATATATATATATATATATATATATATATATATATACATATATATATATATATATACATTTATATATATATATATATATATATATATATATATATATATATATATATATATTAGTTTTGTAAAGAATATGACAGTAAGGCGTGTGATTATTAACTAAAAATGAAATTTCATATAATTGTTGCCCATAATAATTAATTTATAAGATTTCATATAAAAAATGGAAAACTGAACTTCAACGAGAAATAGGTCACCAAGATTTTCATTATTTATTTACATCTCTTTTAATATTATTATTATTATTATTATTATTATTATTATTATTATTTTCTAAGCTATAACCATAGTTGGCAAAGAAGGATGCTATAAGCACAAGGGGTCCAACAGGGAAAATAGCCCGGTGAGGAAAGAAAATAAACTACAAGAGATGTACAAAAATAACATTAAAATAAATAAATCATATTTAAACTATAAAACTTCAAAATAACAAAAGGAAGAGAAAGGAGATAGAATAGCGTGCCCGAGTGTACCCTCAAGCAAGAGAACTCTACCCCAGGACAGTGGAAGACCATGGTACAGAGGCTACGGCACTACCAAAGACTAGAGAACAATGGTTTGATTTTGGAGTGTCTTTCTCCTAGAAGAGGTGCTTACCATTGCTAAAAAAGTCTCTTCTAATCTTACAAAGAGGAAATTAGTTACTGAACAATTATAATGCAGTAATTTGCCAATACATGAGAGGGTCCAACATCATTTTTTCTATTAAGGAAAACAGCAAACAGAAAAAGTGCGAATATAAATTATATGGCGATGTGTTTCAATAGGTTTTCCTTTATGTAATTTTGTATCCTTAATGGTTGGATAGAATCTTGATTGTGGTGGCCTACGTGGTAACTTCACTGACTGGTGAACGTCAGACTGGGGTTCGAATCCCGGTCAAACTCGTTAGCTCCTTTGGTCGCTGCAACCTCACCATCCTTGCGAGCTAAGGAGGGGAGGGGGGGGGGGCGTTGGAGGACCCTATAGGTCTATCTGCCGAGTCATCATCAGCCATTGCCTGACCCTCCTTGGTCCTAGCTTGGAAGGAAAGGGGGGATTAGGCCCTAATCATATGTACATATGATCAGTATCTAGGGCGTTGTCCTGGTTGCTAAGGCAATCTCATTGTTTCTTGCCTCTGCCATTCATGAGCGGAATTTAAAAGCCTTTAATAAATTGAAAAAGGTGTTGTTACATTATAATAACAAGGAACTGTGATAACCCTTTCATCCGGAGTTCAATGCTTAATTGCATCTGCACACTATAATATTTCCATTATTTTCATTATCTTTATATTCAGATCTTCATAAACAATAATGGCTTCCAAGATAAACTAGACAGGAAGTTAATCCTATTCGAAGAATTTTATCCTAATCTTCGTTGGCATAAAGTTCTATCGCTGGAACCTTAGAAGTTCAAGTTCCTTACTAATGTTGTCTTGCAGAGCAGACAGAATCGAGTTTCAATTGATTGTTAAATCTTAATTTTCCTTTCTTTTATTTCACCTTGTTTACTCTAAAGACTGAGGTTTTTGGATTTTTACGTTTAGTTTTCTAAATAAGGTTTCGACTTAGCTAACAGAAATAATATGGATTTTAAGAGGTATAATGTGATATATCTATATATATACATATATA
>NC_090746.1:11632909-11645409 GCF_036898095.1 Palaemon carinicauda
TAGGTTGTAATTGTTTCAAATACACACGATCGCCCACAAATACTTTTACCGGAGCGGTTTTGTACCAACCATCATACTTTGAGCTGTGTTTTTCATTAGGTCTTTTCAAAAACCTTTCAGTGGTGTTCATTACTCTCCTCAATAGATTTAATAAATATACACGGTATTGCTCAGTTGAATAATTTGGCAATTGTTGCGAATTAATGATGACCGTATAAGGTAACACAGGATCCTGTCCATGCACTAAAAAGAAAGGCGTGTCCCTGAGCGAAGCATTATATGTAATGTTCAAAGCGACATCAGCTGTAGGAAGCATGGCGTGCTAATGAAGGGGGTCATCAGCCACTAGGTAACGTAAAATTCGAACTACTTCCCTACTATGCAATCCCATTAAGCCATTAGCTGAAGGCCTATATGCGGTCACTGAAAAGTGTTTAATTTTCATCAAGTCCGTGACTGATTTCACCACCTTATTTATAAACTCGAGACTACTATCACTTATCAAAATTTTCGGGCAACCAAACCTGGTAATGAGATAGCACAGCGCCTGGGCTAATGAATTTGCCGATTTATCCAACATTGCGTAAGTATGAGTGTACCGAGTAAATGCATCCACAAATACACATATATACTTATGTTGTGTTAAACCAGTAGGAAATGGTCCAACCACATCCATATGCACTCTATAGAATTTAATAGGAATTACAGGCCATTTTCTGGCTTCCGGTACAGTGTTTTTATGTTCTTTGAAACAGTTACAAGCATGACAACATTTTATATAATTTTCTATAGATTTTTTCATTCCTAACCAAAAGAAGGATTCACGTGCTCTCCTTAATGTTCTATCAATCCCTAAATGCCCTGCATACGGATTTGCATGTAAAATGTGGATGGCTTGATTAATTAAAGAGGGAGGAAAAAATACTCGTGCACAAAATTCCCATCCCCTTTTTTCGTAAGCACAATATAAGATATCATTTTCTATAAAAAAAATTCTCACGAGGCACATTCAGAAATGACGGATAACTCTCCGATTCCCCTTTAATCACTGCTCGCACTCTTTCCTTCCAATCCTCTTTTTTTTTTGTCCCTCTCAGACTTCTTTTATGTCCCAACCTCCCAAGTCAATCAAACCTGCATCATCAGGGCATTCATTCTGGATATCCCTGGTCATGTCCTCGGCCACCCACATATTTACATTCCTCTCTCTCTCTCTCTCTCTCTCTCTCTCTCTCTCATCCCGTCTTCTGAATGCTCCTCGGGTGAATTCACATCCCGTTCTCTATTTTCTCTATTTTTATGGGGGTCTTCAATATTTTGGTTACGTTTTTCATTCCTCTTTTGTGCCCTAGTTGTTACTCCTATTACTGAACCTCTAGAGAGAGCACCAGCTAACTTGTTGGCTTTACCTTGTAGGTGGTGAAAACTCTTTATATTAAACTCTAACAATCTCTCAATCCATCACGCTTGTTGAGAGGTCAAATCCCCTTTGAAAAAGAGGTCACGTAAGGGACGATGATCACTTTGCAGCTCAATCAACTGACCTAATAAAAATAACCGATGCCTCTCTAGAATCCAAAGAATAGCCAAAGCCTCTCGATCGAATGTACTATAATTTTTTTTTTTTTTGCCCCTTTTAATGCCCGGGAAGCAAAACAAATGGGGCGCTCTCTACCTTTATCATCTCGTTGCAAACCTACGCCACCAATAGCTATGCTACTTGCATCTGTTGTCACTAAAAACGGGCGATCAAATCTAAGATATGCGAGTAAGTCATTGCTAGTTAAGGCAGCTTTCAAATGGTTAAAGGCCCTTTCTTCTTCCACTCCCAAATTTATTACTTTTTGTTTCTTTAAAGCAGTGGTTCCCGACCTTTTAAACATGGCGACCCATTTTAGAATAAGCAATCAGGAAGCGACCCCAATCATTAAAATATCTTGTATACACATTCATTTTTTTTAAACAATAAACTGCCATATATTGCGATTATTGAATGATAGATTATCTGTTCGTGAAGTAACTATACATTCCTTAAATTCATGATTAATTTCCAATTTATTCATAAAAAACTCCAAAGCTGCTACAAAAATTAATTATTTGTAAATCAATTCAAAATTATTAGAACACAAATTTCCAACGTTATGTAAAGCGGTGTTTATGAACTGACCTTAATGAGACGACTGGTATTGCAGTTTTTAGCTAGCAACTCTATCCTGGGCTCCGTTGTCATCTTCCACATTTAATTAATTTCGGCATTTGTTTTTAAGGATGAGAAGTTGGGAGAAGTCTGCTTCACATAACTAAGTTGTTGGGAACGGCATTAAATT
Organism: Palaemon carinicauda; assembly: GCF_036898095.1. Taxonomy (NCBI): domain Eukaryota; kingdom Metazoa; phylum Arthropoda; class Malacostraca; order Decapoda; family Palaemonidae; genus Palaemon; species Palaemon carinicauda. Next base: position 11,635,237 of record NC_090746.1, read on the forward strand.
CCTTATTGCGATTTCTGATATTACTGGGAATTTTTGGAAACTTATTGCCCAAAATTCTTGTAGTTGCAGTTCACCAAACCAAGATTTAGCTTCAAAATTGTTTTTTAAGTCGATGAACTCTTCTTCTGCTGCTTCAGGGACCTCAGATACACTGGCATTGAAAGGGTTGCTTGTAAGGGAGGAAGATTTGTAACATTCATCATGAAAATAACTTCTTATTTGAACAGTAAGATTTTCCAACTGCTCTTGTATCAAGCCATATAAGTCATCGATTTCATTTGCCGCTTTTTCAACTAATTGGGCAAGTGTTGGGAACATACACAATTCCTTTTGGTTAATTTTGGTGATCCAGAGTTCCAATTTCATTTTAAAAGACAATATCTTTTTCAGACAAAGATACTTTATAATCGTACTTTCCTTACCCTGTAATCCTGTATTCATACTATCAAATATCTCAGAAATGTTGACCAGGTATGCCAATTTGCACAACGTAAATTCATCCGTAAATAATGATTCATAATCACTTGCATTTTGAGAAGCGAGAAATATTTGCAGCTCTCCTCTCAAATCAAAAAATCTCTTCAGCGCCTTTCCTTTCGAGAGCCACTTTACCTCTGTGTGAAACAGTAGTGCTTCATGCGTTGAACTCATATCTCCACATAAAACTTTTAAGAGCCATGTTGCAAGTGGCCTTGATTTAACGACATTTAATGCTTTAATCACTCGGTTAAGCACTTCTTTGAATGGTTCGGGTAACATCTTGGTAGCTAATACTTGTCGATGAACCATGCAGTGAGTCCCAATTACTTCTGGAGTCACTTTTTTAACTAGAGATTGAACCCAGACTTACAGCCGAGCATTGTAGGTGCCCCGTCAATACAAACTCCGCACAATTTCTCCCATTCGATAGAACGTTCTTTGAAGAAATCATCAGTTAAATAAAAAATATCAGCAGCAGTAGTTGAAGTTTGCAGAGGCTTACAAAACAAGAAATCTTCTTTATTTTTTTCATTTTTATAATACCGAACATACACAAGAAGTTGTGAAAAGTTTGTCACATCAGTAGTTTCATCAAGCTGTTACATTAAGTTTCATAGTACGATGCAAACATGGATTTATAAAGGGAACATTTTCTCCCGATTCATGACAGTATGATCTTAAGAACCACTCTAGGTACTCCAAGATAGGTATTATAATGAGTTTTAGGTGTCCGTGAGGTCAAAGAACTGAGCGAGCGAAAGATTGTTGGAGTCTAACCTACACGTGAGCCAACCCATTCAGTTATTTAACCATTGATGTAATGCTCTTGCAGGAACGATTTGAGTTCAGAAAGTATTGAATTCAAAATGTTTAAACATTCAGAAAATATAGACTCTTTGGTATGGTACCTATTGTGCAAACATGCAGCATATTCTATAAAAGATTTTAAGTGGTCTAATATACCAATAACTGTTACTGTTGTGTTACTCTCCTTGTAAAAAAAATATTTAACTGTCTTAACATGTTTTTTTTCACCTTATTTTATGTAATATTCCTATTCAGGTCAAAATCGATTGGCGACCCCAGGCATTGGTGTAGCGACCCCATTTGGGGTCGCGACCCACAGGTTGGGAACCGCTGCTTTAAAGCATGTAATGATCTCGCTATCTCTCCAAAACCTCTTATGAATTTACGGTAATACCCAGCGAGCCCAAGGAACCCAGCTACTTCCTTAGGGGTACAGAGCCTGGGAAAATCTCTAATAGCCGCTACTTTACTGGGGCAGGGTTGGATACCTTCTGGGGTTATTATGTGGCCTAAAAATTTGACCTGTTTACAGAAAAATTTGCACTTTGACAAATTCATTTTCATACAATTACGTTGCAGTGCTTCTAAAACTTTATGAATATTATTATGTTCTTCGGCCGTTTTCCCTGAAATTATGATATCGTCTAAATGAACAAGAACATTATGGCAAACTAACGAGATGAAACCGCCATCATTACTCAACAGAAATGACTTGGAACATTTTTAACAACGAAAGGAAGAAAATTAAACTAAAATAATTGATCGTTAACTATAATTGCTGTTTTACATTTACTATCTTCCTGAATGGGTATTTGATAGTATCCAGATTTTAAATCAACAGTTGTAAAATATTTACTATACCGTAATTTCAAAGGTAATTCTTCGATTGAGGGCAATGGAAATGCATTATCTTTAGTGACTGCATTCAACTGCCTATAATCGACACACAATCTTACCGAGCCATCATTTTTCCTAACAGCTGCAATTGAAGAAGCCCATGAGGATTCGCTCTCCTTGATTATCCCTTTTTCCCTTAATTTAATAATTTCTCTTTCCATCTCTCCCTGGAAATGAATGAGTATCTTATAAGGCCTTGACGTAATCGGGTCTTCCTGCCTAGTTTCAATGCTAAAAGAAAATCGATCAATCCTCCCGGGTGGCAATTACATCGGAATAATAATTGACAATGACACTAACTACCGGTTGATATTCTGACGAACATAGTTTTCACGCTTGCATAATCAAATTCTGAGTGCGTTCGTCTGTGCGGGCTGGAGTTGTGGCTCCCAACATCCCATTATTAGCAATTTCACATAACTAATTCACACGCAGAATCCCTTCCTTACACAACTCTATTATTTGAAAAATCAACTATCATTATATCAGCTCTGTTCTCTTTTATTTTCGATAAGGCCGCTAAAATTACATGCGCCCAATTGTCATAGGGTTTAACAACCTTGGTTCCATCCGGAAGAGGGCGACACGGGACACTGATATGCTCGTAAGTGTCTGGGGATACAACACTTCTCTCTCAGGTACAGCTGTTACCTTATTTAAATGTCTCTCCGTGCAGGCACATGCACTTACTCTCTCATGACTTTCTATCGGCAAAATGCACCCTCCACTTTTCTGTTATTGTATCTTTTCGCCCCAAAATGCATATTTGATTACCCATAATGAAATCCAACCCCAGTATAGCCTCGATTCCTGGAATTCCCAAGGTGGGCAAGACAAAAAATCATGTGTAAACTTCACAGATCCCACCTTAAAGTTGATGATCGTTGTATGGTTTATGCATATTTCATTTCCTCCTGGTGTGTCAAGGACGAGGGATGCCGCTGACTGTAGTGGGTTTGAGGAGAATCTTTTTTCAAACAATGAAACCCTGGCTCCTGTGTCGATCAGCGCTCAAATGAATTAATCTAGCAGATCAATCCTAACTGCTAACATTCCTAGCCGGCCATTACGATATATGGGGCACGGGCCAATGACCTCAACTGCAATGCCACTGCTCCCGAGTGCTGTGGGAGTGAGGTTGGGGCTACCGATGAAGGTCCCAGTGCCTGCTCTAAGTCCGTCGTCGATGGGAGCGCTGCCTTAGCTACTGCTTGTGATGTCATGCGGGGGCCCATCGAACTCCCTCGTCTCCTCCTTCCTATGTTTCCTTTTCTTCAGATGTTGGGCTGGGCATTCTGGAGATAAATGACCATAGACCTGACAAGTGTAACAGCGGGGGAATCCTTGGGTGGGGCACTCCCCTCGTCGGTGCCCCTCTCCCACACACTGTCAGCATCTGAAGACTCTTCCCACCTGCTGACTGCGTTCTCCCCTCTCCCGCTTTGGGGGTTGATGAGTGCCTCTCATGGCTACCAACTTCTCGGAATCGGGCCAGTTATAACCAGTCATTTTTTCTTCTTACAAACTGTCTAAAATGTTTTGTATCTTGCTCACTACGTCTACTAATGAGCAATTGTCATCGAACAAATAACCACATAAATACGGGTTTACTAATCTGCGAATATGTTTACGGGCAATAGCTTTTTTATCACCTTCTGGGAGATTGGCACTCCGAGTAGCAAACGAATCGCAATCGCGAAAAATGCGAGTTGCAAAACTAAGAACGGATTAACATTCTCGAATTTCGGGTTTGTAATTTCTTTTAGGTCCCCCTTTCTCGCATCAGGCCAGGCATATTTCTCAATTAAACGTTGTTTTATTTCAGTATAACTTCTTAAACTGTCTTTTGGCCAACATATTACCTCCATTGTAGGAGCATCTAATTACTTGAATAGCTTTTTCTCTTTCTGAGCACCAATATGTGGCTACTTCAAGGTCTCTCAAAAACACTTCAATTGATTGAAACCCTTCGTTAGGCCGCTGATCATCAAAAGGCCTAACAACTGCCTGGAGTTCTGGCAAATTTCGAACTATGCGCATGTGTACTTTCACTTGTGCGCATCTGGACTTCGTCCATGTATGCCAAATATGCTGTGGTTGCGCGCTGCTCCTCTTCTCATTCAACCAAGAATCTGTTTATTAACTGTTCTAAGTCATCTAAGTTATTTTCCAATTCCCACGTTCTAATTTCCTGTCTATATTCTTCCTCGACAACGCTATACACTGCTCCTCCGTTATTATCTCCTGCAGTAGCAGTGTCTGCTATGTTAGTTCTCGCATATCTAGGCATCTTGAACTTTTATTTTACCGGCTTAAAGAACAACTTCGCTCCCAGCATACAAAACCAGACGTATTTTTACACCTGACACCAATAGGTCCCATGTCCACGGATAATGAGACATCGGAACTAGGGTTTTTTTCACTTTATTTAAAAACGTTTTTAACTACACTGTACGATCGACACTCTCTCAGGTGAGAGCCTTCTCTACTTGAGCGTGCAAGGACACCTAACTACCCCTCGCTATCAAAATGCAATCTTGCTACAACAACATGCTGATTTATACGTTTTGTGGAATTCTCATGATTACAGAGTTCATTTACCTTGACGTACAAAACATATCTTCATACAAGAATTAGGATATATATATATATATAGTTTGCGGGCGTGGACTGGCACAGAAAGACTATATACAGAGGCAAGTGGAAGGACATGTCTGAGGCCTTTGTTCTGCAGTGGACTAAGAACGGCTGATGAGGCTGATAATGAATATAGACATATATATATATATATATATATATATATATATATATATATATATATATATATATATATATATATATATATATATCTTTCTTTTCACAAAAGAAATAATGTATTTTTGAGTAGTGGAATGTTCAAACGTTATAAAAGAAGAAATTTATAAAATGGTTGTGTATGGGTAGTTATGCTATGAACCTAATTGTTCAGGAATTATAAAGGAGGATACTGAAGACCAGCTTAAAATCAAACCATTAAAGGTTTAAATGCTGATCATGAATGGCAGAGGCAAGGGACAATGACATTGCCCTATCAAGCAGGAGAATGCACTAGAGACTGAGCTTATTTACATATGATCAGTGTCCAAGCTCCCTCTCCAGCCAAGCTAGGACCAAGGAGGGCCAGGCAATGGCTGCTGATGATTCAGCAGATAGACCTATAGGCTCCTTCATGCACCCCCCCTAACCTCACAAGGATGGTGAGGTTGCAGCAACCAAAGAAAAAAACGAATTTGAGCGGGACTCTAACCCCAGTCTGGCGCTCACCAGTCAGGCACGTTACCACATCGGCCACCACAACCCCTCTCCTCTATTGACCAAGGACTAATCTTCATAAGTTCGTAAAACGAAAATAGAAGGATTAAAATTAAAATTTCGTATAACAAATATAGAAAGGTTAAAATTTTCAAAAGTTCGTATAACGAAAACAGAAAGGTTGAAATCTTCAAAAGTTCGTATAACGAATATAGAAAGGTTAAAATCTTCAAAAGTTCGTATAACGAAAATAGAAAGGTTAAAATCTTCAAAACTTCGTATAACGAAAATAGAAAGGTTGAAATCTTCAAAAGTTCGTATAACGAATATAAAAAGGTTAAAATCTTCAAAAGTTCGTATAACGAATATAGAAAGGTTAAAATCTTCAAAAGTTCGTATAACGAAAATAGAAAAGGTTAAAATCTTTAAAAATTCGTATAACGAAAATTGAATGATTAAAATCTTCAAGAGTTCGTATAACGAAATTCTGTTATCAATCTCATTATAAAATCTATGTAAAATATTGAAACGAACTCTAAACACCCAATTAACGGGACAATAATGGTTTTTAGATGAAATGTTAATAAATTTCCAATAGTATTCAGGAATAAGAAATGAAAATTTGTTTTCCCTAATCTTATTTCGCCATAATGAAATTCTCCGCCAAAGATCAATCAGGCAGAGTCTTCATCAAAGATAGAATTAATTTGTAATTCTTATCGTCAAAGCCAAGAACTTTCCGAATGTTTCATGTATGCATAGAGAATATGCATAATGAAATATTTGTACATAGTTACATGCTTCTTATTTTAGCCATAACAATACATTACACACACATACACACATATATATATATATATATATATATATATATATATATATACACAGTATATATATAAACTGAGCATCAATATGACACACGGTTGAATGCGTCAAAGTAATTTCAACATGAAAATGAACTAATAATACATTTCTGAAGACCAGAGATGACATGTAATGATTTCAATCTAAACTTCTTAAAATATTTTAACGTCAACTTTTGTACGTCAAACTGAAATACTCCAGGAAAAAGACTTGAATGTCAATCATTCATTTCTTATTAACTCTGAACCACTTCTAAACATGAAATCGAGCTCCTTTGAATAACTTTTAATATAAGCACCTCTACCTGATCTCCTTCATCTTCAGACATTTCTGACCACGGTTATCTATTGTATATTAAATGCAAGAATACATATTTGGGGCATCATTTGCATTATTGTATTAGTTTGTATATCTATGTACCTATGGTGAGAACGTCTTGATTTCTACCTGTTTGAATATCATAATTATTTCCCGAAATTTCCTAACGATATGTTAGCATTAATTTGGTTTTATGTTTTGTATTCTTCATCTTCAATTTTGATATATAGCATCTTCCTCTTTTCTATGTCCTATTTCACCTGGTAGTTTGTTTATGATGATTTAACTTATATTTCAGTCATAGTATTGGTACTTATAGATTTGTAAGTTTCTTTACGTCCTTAATCATTTCTTTTAAACATAATTTTTTCATAGCAATATTAGTCATTTTCTTCAACTGTCGTCAAAAGAGGTGACTTCCTCCCCTTCAGTTCTCTGTTTAAAAGTGGAGTAAAAAATGCATAATTGACAAACTTGAGATAAAGCACAATTCTGCTTACTAGTTTTATGAAATTGGTTGTTGGGCTTTGAAAGAAATACTATTAAAAAAAAAAAAAAAAACGCAATTTAAATCGGAAATTCTCCGTAAAAATTTACTGTTCTCAGCCATATTTCAGTAAAATACAGGCGACCATAATCTAATTTGTTATTATCTTTGACGGACTGGTGACCCTAATATCACTTCTTTGCGTCATATTCCGTTTTTAAAACTGTAAGAATCCTGGAATAAATGTTGCCAGATATTCACCGTTTTTATTTTTTAATGCAAAATCTTAACCGTGTATTTGTAAGCAATCTGAGGCAATCCATTAACATTTTTCTTTTACTTTTCCAATTCTAAATTATTATTATTATTATTATTATTATTATTATTATTATTATTATTATTATTATTATTATTATAATTATTATTATTTCTTGCTAAGCTACAACCCAAGTTGGAAAAGCAGAATGCTAAAAGCCCGAGGGCTCCAACAGGGAAAATAGCCTAGTGAGGAAAGGAAATAAGGAAACAAGAAAAGTAATTAACAATTAAAATAAAATATCTTAAAGGGTAACAACATTAAAATAAATATTTCATATGTAAACCATGAAAACTTTAACAAAACAAGAGGAAGAGAAATAAGATAGAATACAGTAGTGAGCCCGAGTGTACCCTCAAGCAAGAGAACTCTAATCCAAGACAGTGAAAGCCATGGTACAAAGGCTAAGGCACTCTCCAAGACCAGAGAACAATGGTTTGATTTTGGAGTGTCTTTCTCCTAGAAGAGGTGCTTACCATAGCTAAAGAGTCTCTTCTACCATTAACAAGAGGAAAGTAGCCACTGAACAATTACATTGTAGTAGTTAACCTCTTGAGCGAGAAAGAATTGTTTGGTAATATCAGTGTTGTCAGGTGTATGAGGACAGAGGAGAATATGTAAGGAATACGCCAGACTATTCGGTGTATATGTAGGCAAAAGGAAAATGAGCTGTAAGCAGAGAGAAGGATCCAATGTAGTACTGTCTGGCCAGTCAAAGGACCCCATAACTCTCTAGCGTTAGTATCTCAACGGGTGGCTGGTGCCATGGCCATCCTACTACTATTATTATTGTTTATCTACTTTTATTATCTGTTAATATTTTTCAAATGAGGAAAATATATCATCTCACGTTGAAAGAATTCAAAGTATTTTTTCTTTATTATATCGCTTAGAGTTACATTCTTGATTGCCATAATACTTGGTTTATTAAGAATAAAATTTCTTGTATGTTTTCACATTATATAATGAGCCATGAAAAATTAGGAAAGTTAGAGCTTTACAAGGGGGAGCGAAAAGTCCTTTTATCTTGAAAAGTTCTGGGAACTTTAGCCGACAAAAGTCCCGAAAAATTTTATATCATAGCTATTTATAAGGAAAGGGCGAAAACTTTAACGATAATGATGCGAGGTATGATTAAACACTTGGTCGTATTAAAAGGGGTTTTAGCACCTAAGTTTTCGATGGCAAAGACTTTCTTTAATAAACGAAAAATAATTTCCTTAACCGCTCCAGGTGACAAAACATTGGTCCCTTCAAGATTATTATCATCATCATCATCATCTCCTCCTACGTCTATTGACGTAAAGGGCCTCAGTTAGATTTCCCAAGTCGTCTCTATCTTATGCTTTTATTTCAATACTTCTCGATTCATCATCTCCTACTTCACGCTTCATAGTCCTCACCCATGTAGGCCTGGGTCGCCTTCCAACTTTCAATGTTGTCAATGTTATTCTTCTTAAAATATTTTATTCAAATTGTTAATTGCTTTTCTTGTAGTTTATTTATTTCCTTATTTCCTTTCCTCACTGGGCTATTTTCCCTGTTGGAGCCCTTGGGCTTATAGCAGCATGCTTTTCCAACTAGGGTTGTAGTTCAGCAAGTAATAATAATAATAATAATAATAATAATAATAATAATAATAATAATAATAATAATAATAGTGCCTTGTGGAGCCCAAGTAAATGTTTGGTTATACAAAAATATGTAATGTATTCGTATTGATTTTGGTGCCTTACTAAAAATATTAATAAGACATATTTCTTATAAAATCATAAACGTTACTATAGTGCAACAATAATATCAGGATTGCCATTGATTGTATTACACTTATCATCATACTTACAATTCGATACCTCATTAGTAAAAATCTTTCCACTGGTATGAGCTATCGCATATTCTTTGAGTAACTCTTTTCTTTCTTATTTTTTTAAATGTTATTTGTACCATAAATGTACGAATAATGCTTACATAGAAAGAAAATCTTAATTAGCTTTTTGATAGAAGCAATAATTTTTCATAGTTAATAGATGATTTTTAAACACAGCAAATTACTTAACTTATGTCAGACTGTTCAACATTAAAGACATTCCCTAGAAGTTTGAAGTTTTGAAGTTCCACCGACTCATTTACCTGATTAGAAAGATCATGCCACAACTTATTCCCAGCTGAAATAAAACTTAAAGAATACTGTATAGTATTGAGCTTTATAATGGAAAAGGCCTGACTATTAGAAATAACTATATACCTGGTATTATGAGCACGACAATACATTCCGGGAAGATGAGAATGTAAAGGATGGTCAGAATTATGAAAAATCTTATGCAAGATGCATAACGAACTAATTGAACGGCGATGCCAGAGATTACTATCTAGATCAGGAATAAGAAATTTAATAGACCATAAGTTCCTGTCCAACAAATTAAGATGCGATTAAGCAGCTGAAGAACAGACTGGAGAACTATAATCGAAACACGGCACAACTAGAATGGGCACTTGGTAGAGTGCATACCTTCGCCAACCCCACATAACAATAAAACAATTGAATTGTGCACATTTTAGCTTTATTTTCATGCAAATCGGATAAAACTTCACCACTATAAAGCAAAAAGACGTTTTTGACCTCGTTAGCTTGACCTTTGACCCAACCACTCCAAAAATCGAATAAAATCGTCCTTGGATTATGGCTAACTATCACACAAAATTTCAGGGGATT
>NC_090746.1:11650409-11700409 GCF_036898095.1 Palaemon carinicauda
ACTTGAAAATATCCTGTACATGAATAGAGCCTAAAGAGAAAAGTAGGGTCACTTGTGGGGAGAGGAGAGTGGTGCAGATTATTCCACCAAAGCCAACGCCTTCTGTAGTTGGCATCCTGGGGTCACTAAACTACTTGTGACTTCACCCGTTTCAGTTTATGTTGTAGGTTCAATACCAGAAATAAATATCTAGATAGTGCAATCTTAGGTCTATAGTATGTGGGTTACTGTTTTAATACATATATAATAGTATTATCAAATGTTTGCTCAAAGTTTAATTGTACATAACACGGCACACATAATAGGCCAATAACTTTAATGCTCCTCTAAAGATGGAGAAGCAAGAGAAAAATATATCAATATTTTTTGTTGTTGTGGTCAATATGGTAACGTCCCTGACAGGTGAGGGCCAGACTGGGGCTCGAATCCCACTCAAACATGCTAGTTCCTTAGGCCGCTGTAACCTCACCATTCTTGTGAGCTAAGGATAGGGGGGGGGGGAGCCTATAGGTCTATCTGCTGAGTCCTCAGCTGCCATTGCTTGGCCCTCCCTGGTTCTAGGTTGGATAGAGAGGGTGCATGGACCTGATCATATGTATATATGGTCAGTCTCTAGGGCATTGTCCTGCTTGATAAGGCAATGTCACTGTTCCTTGCCTCTGCCATTCATCAGTGGCCTTTAAACCTTTAAAAGACAAATTCTACCAGTTGGATATGCGGCAGACATTTTGGGGAAAGTTCTTATAGAAGGAATCGAAATCCACATTCTGGTAATGTAACCAATTCTCAAGTAACGAGACACCTAAAATGCGTTACACTTACAATACTTCATTTGCCTAAATCTAAAAGTTATGTAAAACATATGTAGCAGGCAGCGCACATAGTAATAAAGAAGAATATAGTTATCTTAAATGACACTGAACAGTAACACATGCTAATATCAACTCCATATTCATTATTATTATTATTATTATTATTATTATTATTATCATTATTACTCGCTAAGCTACAACCCTATTTGGAAAAGCAGGATGCTATAAGCCTAGGGGCACTAATAAGGAAAATAGCCCAGTGAGGATAGGAAACAAAGAAAAATAAAATATTTTAAGAACAGTAATATTAAAAATAAATATTTCCTTTATCAATTATAAGAACTTTAACAAAACAAGAGAAGCGAAATAAGATAGAATAGTGTGCCCGAGTGTACCCTCAAGCTAGAGAATTCTAATCAAAGACAGTGGAAAGCCATGGTACAGAGGCTATAGCATTACCCAAGACTTAGAAAACACTGCTTTGATTTTGGAGTGTCCTTCTCCTAGAGGGGCTGCTTACCATCGCTAAAAAGTCATTTCTACCCTTACCAAGAGAAAAGTAGCTATTGAACAATTACAGTGCAGTAGTTAACCTCTTGGGTGAAGAAACATTGTTTGGTAATCTCAGTGTTGTCAGGTGTATGAGGACAAAGGAGAATCTGTAAAGAATAGGCCAAACTATTCGGTGTATGTGTAGGCAAAGGGAAAATGAACCATAACTAGAGAGAAGGATCCAATGTACTACTCTCTGGCCTGTCAAAGGACCCAATATCTCTCTAGCGGTAGTACTGTTATTTTGTAAATTTCTCAGAAAATGCTTACATTACTGACAAAAGCTGTGGAAAGTACATATCCCTGGTAAACTGAATGCCAAAACCAAAGACCTTACTAGAAACACACTGCCTGATGTACAACTGAGAATGGATTACAAGGCCTTGGCGAAGGCCAACGAGAGGACTCCAAGTACCAATCCTGCAGAGTCTATTGGGACTGAGTACTCTGCATCTGGTAAGTCCTACTATGAATGGGTATGTACTAAGATTCACGCAATAAAAGCTAGTGGGAGGAATAAAAACTTTTATTTGTATTCAGTTTATTGCAATTCAAGCTTGGATGATTCTATCTTCGATTGTCTTCTTACCATTATGGCAAAATACAATATGATAGAAAGACCTCTTTTGCTCTTGTTGATTTCAATGCTCACCATAGACAGCGGTTAAATTCTGTTTCACCTACTCATCACCAAGGCTTATTAGTACAGCGGCATAGCAGACCAATTGTTCAAATTGGTCTAAAAGCACCAAAATTGGCACACATGTAGATTAATATATTCTAAACATTTTTGGATATGGAGGCATTCAAGATTAGCCCTTAGGAAGATATGGCGGCCATTGTTCAAAATGGCCGCCATTTAACATTAGCGTCATTACATAGACTTCATTATGTGTCGTTAGTTTGGTGCTAGATGGGCCAAAATTCCCTTTTTTTACATCAGAATTAACATCAATAAATGTTTAACAGATATTTAGATGAATCTTCTCAAAAATGGCCCCCAAACTGGCCGCCATTTTGTGGAAAAAGTGGACATTTGATGAAGATTTCAATACTCAATGACATAATACCTCTAATAACCAGTACCTGATTTCAGGAACACACTTTAATTGCTCAAGTTGCTTTTTTATTTCAAATTGCTGGCAAAATTGCTGGTCAAAATAATACACAGAGTACGGGAAGTTTACAGTATGGTCAGATTGTAGTTATATAGTCGACCAAAAGCCCAGTCTCTAGGCACAGTACTTGTGTAATCCTGCAGTACATACATGTAATACAATAACGTAGATTTTGCCACACTATGTTAATTATGATTCCGAACTTTTCAAATCTGGTCACCAGAATTATGAATGTCTACAGATCATAATGTTGGTTAGCAAGTTTTCTGTCCCAATCTACTGGCATTCGCCTTCACAGAAACATAGACCAGTGCATTGCAGTGAAGCGTTCTTGCACTTGCAGCGGTTTTTGCAGCCTTTCTTGCATCCGCAAGACACCAGCTCATAGCAGGCCTTGGATGCCTCAGGGAGTGTGGTCCAGAGTGGTGTGTAGAGCCCATCATCACTCCGATGCCAGCCCCAGTCTGTTGGTGGAGGGAGCACGGGCGTTGGTACCAATGCCTGGCCCCAGACATGACCACCCTGAAGGGCAGATCTCTTCACATGCTGCTCCAGAGCAGCGTAGGTTGGCGGGATGTTCTGAACAGAGTTCGTCTTTGCAAAGAGCTGCTTTCTCGCCTTGTTGACGTCCTTGCATTTGCTTGTGCGGTCATACAGGAGTATGACAAACCTCTCGATGACATGCATTGTATCCTCTTGGATGCTTGTGGGTGCATTTGCCAGACTCAGCAGGGCATCAGTGAGTTCTGGCAGCGTGTTCCATGTTGCCCAGGCAGATTTCTTTCCATGTCCGACGAAGGCTGACACAGTATCACACCCTGTGATGGCATGAAACATTGGAAGAGCACATGCCTTCTCTGGACCAAGGGAGGAAGCTATTTCATGGGCTGCAATGTAGCGGTAGTTCTTGCCTGTCCCAAAGGCTACCCAGAGTTCGTCTCCAGCTGGTAGTTTCTGGACTACCATCACTGCTAGGACCACGACGTCACTGTCTACTGTTCGAACCTGTATCTGGTGGTGACCATGTTGTGCAGCATGTGCTACATGTAGCATCATGCGGGTGTCTGCCTCTTCTTGGTTGCATGGTGCGAGTGAGTTGACATCCTCTTGCTGTGGAACACAGATCACCTGCTCCCCATCAGTGACGACCAGTTCCTTGCCTTCTTCTTGAAAGGACTCTGCAAGCATGGTGGAGAGGTAGCTGAAGAGCTCCACTTTGTTGCTATCAACTCGCAGGAAACTTTGCCAATTTCCTGGTATGACTGCTGAGTCGACAACACGCCGACGTACTCCCTTTCCACGCTGTTCTCTGGTTGATGCCTTCAGGGAATCTGCTCTGTAGCTGTCCCACACAAGGTCAAGACGTGATACATGTTGGAAACGTTGTACAACGTATGGGATGAACACTTGCTGTGCATATTCCTCGAACGTGTTGGCAGTACCCGGCTTCAACATCTGTACGATTACTGCTCCATCGAGGACAACAGCAGTGACAGTAGGAGCTTCAAACTGAGGCTCAGCATGGCCTTCAAGGCACACCAGCAAGTCACTCTTGCTCCCTAGGTACAGTCTCCCTCCGTCAGATAAAGCTGGAGGGCATTGCTGATTTTCATGCCTGAAGAACTCTTCTAGATTCCCATCACGGGTCTGGCAGCCGATATATAATCGTGCGAAGAGCGCAACATCATTCTTCAGAGATTTGACCTGTTCTTTTCCTTTGGGTATACTGGGTCCTCTCTTGGTCGCAAACAGTGGTAGCTTGTTCCGGTGGATTGCCACCTCAATGGACTTGGTTCTGTCCACGATGCATTCCTTTGAGAATGCTTCAAACTGGTCTTGGCCAATCTGCTTGGCGTTACGGACTGTTTCTATGACTGCAGGGTCTGCGATCTCCTTTGTGTCGAGCACCAGCAAGTCCTGACTGTCCTCCTCGAAAGGGTTGCCCAGCTCTTCAATGACGGCCACGAGTGAGCGCACATCTCTGGCAAAAGTGTTCTGCACACTTGGTGTCTCTTCGTGGTGACGTGTCTCCTCTTGATCGTGTGGATGCAGATTGAAGTCGTCAAATTCCACAATCACTCTAGCAACCTCCGGTCCGGCAACCATCCAGCGCCTCAGTGCAGTTGGATTGTCTGTGAGGCCGATGGCTCCTCCATCACCCTTGACATACGCGTTGTTCTGCTCATGTCCTTGGTCAAGAGGGATTGCTGAAAAGATCCTCTTGGTCTTCTGGACTGTGAAGTGTCCCTTGCTAAACTCTGTGAAGACGTCTGGATGTTTGTTTGCCAGTTCTGCCATGTCCCGTAGATGCACTGGTATCCATCGGGCATAGTTCGTGTGGTCTAGTGCGAAGAACCACGGAGCCAGTTCTGTCAGAGCATCCACGTACATGCTAAAATTGGCTTCTCTCAGAGATCGCACATAGATCAGAGTGGACAGCTCCAGTGCCAAGACTGTTGACCAGTACTGAAACTGCGGATAACTCTGTTCTCTCTGACTGCACCAGTCTTCGAAGCTTTCAGGGTGCTCATCATCTTCTGTATTGGTGGTGCTGTACTTGTCATAGGCACGCCGTTGGAGATTATACAACGCAGCCGCTGTGACTTGGTGTGCTCTTCTGGTGCGTGTGACGTGAGCTGCTCGAAGAAATGAGTCTGCTATTCCTTCAGTTGTGATCTCTGCTTGTACCAGTGCTTGGGTCCACCCACTTCCCTGCAACCAGTCACCCAGGGTCTTCAGTGCCGTCATCTCAATATGCAACCCCCCAAACATCACCACCAGTTGGTCTTCTCCATATGTGTTTGGCCACTTCCACTGGATCTGTTTTGCTAGAGTGAATAGTGGCTGGTCGCAAGTCAGAACTGGAGTTTGGCCTGGGTTGAGATGTTTAACTGCACTCCTGACTACATCAATAGAGTGTCTGATCATTGCCACAGTGTGAGCACTCTCCTGGAACAAGGGAAGCAGGGACGTTGGTGTGATGACTGGTTGCTTTGGATCTTGGTGCCTTGCATGGTATGCAGCCCATGATGTGTTTTCACAGGCCTCAACATCATCTTTGAGAACACTTCTCGTGTTCTCCAGCCACATATACTCATCTTCTATGTGCTGCTCACAGTTGTGGCGTCTAAGAGAGGTCACAGAAGTAGCTGGGATCATTTGCCCTTTGACAGAAGAAGCAACAGGACGTACATCCGTGTAATATTCTGGTAGAGGCTCAACCGTCTTTGATCCAGTATCACGCCCAGTGAGAGCAATGCTACGATCCACTCCCTCATCTGCACACGTTGGGTGTTGAAAAAGCGAGATTCCTGTTCCATGGAATGAATTCTTGGCTGTGGTGGCACTTGGGTTGTGGTCAATGTTGTCCACAGCCGCAGTTGTGAACACATTGCTACGCAGGGTAGGCGGGCAGACCACTTCCTCTATGCGGTACAGCTGACACACGCTGTTTCCCATCTGGGCAGAAAGACGTAGGACTCTGTCATACGAGATGCTTAGGCCCAGAGAGAAGAGCTTGTCCACAAGTCCTCTCTTGCGTGTTTCAGCATACAGCATCAGCCCAACATAGGTTGGAAGAGGAGTTTCTTGAGACGTACTGTGTCTGACAGCTGGAGGCTCCTGTGTCTTGGTTGCTCCCTGCTTCCGACTTTGCTTGACACTGTTGAACTTGAGAAGCTGCGCAATGGAAAGAGCTGCTTGTGTTGAAGAGGAATGGCTTTGATTCTTGATGGTGGGGCCATCCAGCACCATATTTACCATTGCAACTAGTACGTTTGGCACAGAGTCCTCCTGACAGCCGCCCGGGAATGATCCACGGAATTGGTAAGTGTCTTCAAACATATATCGACGAACTATCTGTGCAGCACGCGCAAGGTGAACTGCCTCAGTGTCACAGTCTTGCTCGCAGGCTTTGCCTAGCGCTTCACCAATGTCTTCATCAAACGCTAGTAAAACATCTCGGCCTTTGCTGTGGGATCTCAGGCCTGGTATCTGGGCTAACAGGCGCTCTTTCAGCCTTGTGCTATTAACTTTCTGGCACAAAACAACCCCGAGCTGTTCCATTCTTGTTGTGTATAGCTTTACAAGTTCTGCGAGTCTGAAGACTGGGGTGGTGCCCTCTTCTAGGTGGGTTTCCTCGATATACAGGACCAGTTCAGCCAGTACGATTCTTGACATTACACCTTCATGGTCAGTTTTCTGCTCGGCTTCTACAGTGGTCTTTGCACGATAGTAAAGAGCCAACAAACACTTGGAATGGTACTTGGCCTCCAGAGCCACCATATCACCCATGCTGAGCCTGGCTATGAGTTCATTGTCCCCAACTTGCGCTGCACACTTCCGTACGCGTGTGTCCACCTGGAAGGTTGTTACTTCATGTAGGGTCTCTGTGCCAGACTTTCCACAGAAAAAGCAGGAGGTGCCGCTGGTAGTGGCTTCTGAAGAGTGTGTTCTGGCGCGCTTGGCCTGGACATTGTCAGTACTATCAAATGCTGAGCTGCTTGCGATGCGTCTCTTCTCTGCTCTTCGTAGCATTGTGTTATTGTATTTGAGCATACATGTTTTATGCCACTTGGCCTGGTGGGCAACCATTGTCGCCTCAACACCTTGTCCTTCATCTAGTCTCTGTAACTGAACAGTTCTTGGCAGTTCTCCGAGTTCATCAAATTTGACCAAGTTTGCAGCCATTGTCGTGTATCCACTCCCAGGGTCTCGGCGTTTAGACAGTACTGGGCAGACAAGTGACTCTGTTGTCTCCTCTTGACATACAAGACACAGCTTCCAGTTTGTCTCAGGAGGTGTTGTGGGAGTACGTTGCTCAAAAGTATCGACCAGTTGGAACTTCTTTGCCATGGCTGCAGTCTGGAACAACGCGTCTCTGATGTCAGGTGGTGCTGCTGCTGCCTCACCTGCAAAGACACAAAACACCACCATGTTACCACAAGTTACTACTACAAGCACCATGACTATCAACACTATACTATTACTGCAGCCGCCGTCACTGCCACCAACGCTGCCGCTGCAAAGTAAAATTCATTTTCTTGTGAAATGGTAGCCAAATTATTTGGTAAGCACAGAAGTATGTGTAATTGTACAATACTTATCACCTCTAGCACACTTATCACCTTTAGCATCCACAAAAAGACAAATTATGGTACATATTCAATGACGCTAACGGTAAATAGCGGCCATTTTGAAAAATGGCCGCCAAATGTGCTACGGGGAGAATCTTGAATGCCTCCATATCCAAAATTGTTCAGAATGTATTAATCCACATGTGTGCCAATTTTGGTGCTTTTAGAACAATTTGAACAATTGGTTTCATATTTCTTACTATGCCGCTGGGCTATATGAGCTTTGGACCTTGCCTCTGAAACAAGCAGTGAGCAAATCATAAGTAAAAGTACTAAAAGGTCTGCTATCCTCTTTGACTTACTATACACTGACTCCCTAAGCGTTATAAAAAGTAAGATTGGGTCTCCAGTTCGGAAGTCTGATCATGCCTTAATTTCGTTAGTAATCAAGACTGAGTAGCCTGTCCCTGATGTGTCCTAACCATGTAATATATAAAAAATCTCAAGCAGACTGGATAAAAATATTGAGACTGTTGTCCTCTTGAATGAGGATCTGGTCAACATATATAATAGGCGTTTCCCTACTTGTGTGTTAAATATCAATTGAAAGACAAACCCTGATCTAGTGATAATTGTAGATGTACTTATTTGGAGAAGCAGGAGGGCTATCATCTTTGGAAGGGTAACAAATTATATCTACTTGGAATAACTATACAATTTACCCATAATAGAAACCCTTCCTGGTACAGCCCATGTACATGAGAGGTGGTCTACCCTTAAATCTGTACTCTTTCCACTTTACTTAAACCAGATAGTTCTGTCACTTACTGTCCAAAGGAAAAGGCAACTATTTTGGTTGATGTATTTGACAGTAAGCAGAGTAATGAGAAACTCAATCTTACTAATTTCTGTTATCCTGAGGTGAAACGAAATAGTTTAACTCTTCGGTTCTGGAGGTGTGGACTCAAATGGTATATATCCTTTGTTTTCCATAAAGACTGCTGATTTCTTACCTTCGTAGTTGTCTGTTATTTTCCGCAAGTTAGCAAGAAGAGGTTCTTTTAGCACTTGTTGGAGAACTGGTAATGTTACTCCATTAAGTGAATGTGTTTGTGGTAGCTCTTGTCCTGCTGATCACTGCCCAATTTCCATAACTCCCATATCTAAATTTTTTTTGAAAATCTTCGGACAAAACGTCTAAATGGATATGCTGAAAGAAAGCAGCTGTTCCCTAGTTTGCAATTTAGCTTTCCTAAAGGCCTTAGAGCATATGATGCCCTTCATACAATTCCCAAAGCTGTACAGAAATTCCTTGATTGTGGTCAGGAAGTTCGTATGATTGGCTTAGCTTTTAGTGTCACATTTAACTGTATTAATCATGAGGCCCTTGTTTTCAAATTCGAACAGTTTGGAGTAGGTGGGTCTTTTCTTAGAATCATTATCTAAATTTCAAGAAATAGATTGTAAATAGTTGCTGATGATGGGCACCATAGTGAGTATGGGAAAGTGATATCTGTTGTTTCGTAGGGTAGTGTTCTTGGCCCATTATCTTTCATACCATAAATACATGTTTGGGGCTAGAAAATCACAACAGCAACAAATGCGGCCATTTCTAGTCCAGTGCAGGACAAGTGCATCAGACATGTCTTTATTCATGTCTAGAATCAAATTTAGCCTGTTATCATCACCACTATGGCCAGTGCAGATGGATGATGGTGGGAGATCTTTGTCTGATTGCTCACACCAAACCAACCTAGTATGGGTGTCCCTAAGTAGTACAGCTTTGCTGATTATGCCAATACACGAATCCTTTGTCTCAATTCCATCCCCTGAATGTAGATCTGGGGTTGATGAATAACTTAATTATTATCTAGCTAAAATTAGGGCATGGTGCAAATAATTAGGCATGAACTTTAACCCTAACAAAACTTAAAATATGACTGTAAGTGGATCGAGGATAATGGGACCTCAACATCCATATCTTTTCATCAATTCTTCAATAAACCAATTTTTTTATGCAGCTAAAAAATAAACAGACAGGGTGTGTTTCTCAAAAGTAAATTTGCAATCAAGAATCCGAATCCCACAGAAACTTGAAGGAGTCATATAAAGCTGTTTCACAGTCCAACTAAGCATTTCTAGTGATAGTTTGTTTCTATTACAATCAAATCTCCTCCAACATTTGTTAAAAGAAGCTTAGTGTCTTTAATTCAGTAGCAATAATGGACACATCCTCCTCAGCATCATTTAGCCAGAAATTATGCATTTCATCTTCTTTTCCCTTTGCCTAAAATATACATATTTCCTAACTTTAAAAAATCTCATACAAAAGCACAAGGGAAAGTGCAGATAATTGGATTAGAAAAAGAAGGCGAATCAGAAGAGGCTTGACATCCATGCAGTGTAAGATTTTACAGAAGGTAAAGTTGAGCAACATAGTTTGTTGGAGGATTCTGAGTATTTGTCATTACCCTTTCATGAGGATGTATGATGATGGTGATATTATTATTATTATTATTATTATTATTATTATTATTATTATCGCAAGCTAGGCTATAACCCAAATTGGAAAAGCAAGATACTATAAGCCCCAGGACTCCAACAGGGAAAAATAACCCAGTGAGTAAAGCAAACAAAGATATAAATAAACAAGAAGAAAAGGAAAAAATAATCAAAATTAAATATTTCAAGAACAGTGACAAGAGTAAATTTGATCCTTCACATATAAACTATAAAAACTTAAAAAAACAAGAGAAAGAAATAAGATAGATCAGCGTGCCCGAGTGTACTCTCAAGCAAGAGAACTCTAATCTAAGACAGTGGAAGGCCATGGCACAGAGGCTAAGGCACTACCCAAGACTGGAGAACAATGGTTTAATTTTGTATTGTCCTTCTCCTAGAAGAGTTGCTTACCACACCTAAAGAGTTTCGTCTACTCTTACCATGAGGAAAGTAACCATTGAACAGTAGTTAACCCCTTGAGCGAAGAAGAATTGTTTGGTAATTTCAATGTTGTCTGGTGTATTAGTACAGAGGAGAATGTAGTAAGAATAGGCAAGGCTATTCTGTGTATGTGTAAGAAAGAGAAAAATGAGCCGTAACCAGAAAGAGGGATCCACTGTAGTACTGTCTGGCTATACAAAGACCCAAGAACACTCTAGCAGTAGTATCTCTACTGTATGTATGTATGATTAATCAACACTGGGTTTATATGCAATTCCTTAGTTCTGAGATTTAGCGTAGAATGAAATTACTCATGCCTTGTTCCCTCTGGAGCTAACCCAAATGCATATTATCCTAACAGAAGAATTTATCATCTTAGTAATCACCAATAAGGAAAATGATAAAAGAATTTCTAAGTATTGTTTTTTCGCGTTGTGTACTTGCAAGGTGTACACAAATGTTGACATTCGCAAACTAGAATATGATAAAAGTCTATCTTTAACCTGATGCAAGATACGTTTATGACTGCGTCTTATGTAAATAAAAAATTACTATCTGATATTATACAGAATGTCTGATGACAGAAGAAAGGTTGTGGTGGCCGATTTGGTAACGTCCCTGACTGGTAATCGCCAGATTGGGGTTCGAGTCCCTCTCACACTCGTTAGTTCCTTTGGTCGCAGCAACCTCACTATCCTTGTGAGCTACAGATGGGGGGTTTAGGGGAGCATATAGGTCTATCTGCTGAGTCATCAGCAGCCATTGCTTGGCCCTCCTTGGTCTTAGCTTGGGTGGAGAGGGGGTTTGTATATATGGTCAGTCTCTAGGGCATTGTCCTGCTTGACAGGGCGATGTCACTGTCCATTGCCTCTGAAATTCATGAGTGGCTTCTAAACCTTTAAATTCAATGCATCACTGAAGTTTTCTACAAACCAATAGGGTACAAATACTTTTTGAAGGCATTAATTCTAATGTTTTTCTAGTCACAATGGCCTCATATTTTTGGCCATAAAAGCTTCAAAGATCTCTTTACTCTTTATTCTCCTTTTGTAATTACACCGACAGCTTCGGCAACGTGATGTTCATTTCCTCCAGAAGGACGCAATCTTCTCAGACATTAGTTTCCTTTATTGTTTCCTTAAGGGTCAAGTTTTTCGGCTATTTGAGCTCCTGCTTCAGGTCTTCACGAATCCATTGGAAATTTACGAGGAATTTGTCCATATATGTTAGTTATTTTTTTTTTAGAAACATCTCTCTCTCTCTCTCTCTCTCTCTCTCTCTCTCTCTCTCTCTCTCTCTCTCTCTCTCTCTCTCTCTCTCTCTCTCCTGCTTCAGGTCTTCACGAATCCAATGGAAATTTACGAGGAATTTGTATATTTATGTTAGTTTTTTCCTCTCTCTCTCTCTCTCTCTCTCTCTCTCTCTCTCTCTCTCTCTCTCTCTCTCTCTCTCTCTCTCTCTCTCTCTCTCTCATACATATATGAAGACCAGCCAGACCTTTATTGTAATTAGTTTGATCATTATTCCTATTATTTTTCTATTGTCATTTAATGATCTATAATTTTCATTCATGTGTTTGGGTATTCTTGTACTACAGAAATCTTCATTGCCTATTCTGTTTCATATTATGACTTCTGCACTTTGGGCAATAGTACTACCTCTATCAGTCTATTTTCAATGAAAGAATAAAATGTTTCTATTAGTCTTTTATATCGAAAATAACTCATTATATTTTCTTAAGGATGTAAGAATTAATTCGAAGGTTTCCTTGTACGAATAAAGGGAATTTTATCATTAATGTAACAGTGAAAATCAGAATAAAGTCTTCTTTTGATCTTATTAGTCCCACTCAATAGCCCTTTTAGCTGCTTGAGACAACTTCTTTAGTTTCATTTATTGAATCTTCATCCCCCGGTCCGAAGGGGTTGTGGTGGCCTAGTGGTAGCGTCTTTGCCTAGTAATTGCCAGACTGGGGATTGAATCCCGCTCAAACTCGTTAGTTCCTTTGGTCGCTGCAACTTCACTATCCTTGTGAGCTAAGGAAGGGGGGTTGGGTGAGCCTATATGTCTATCTGTTGAGTTATCAGCAGCCATTGCTGACCATATGCAATATGGTCAGTCTCTAGGACATTGTCCTTCTTGATAGGGCAATGCCACTGTCCCTTGCCTCTGCCATTCATGATTGGCCTTTAAACCTTTAAAGCTATATTCCCCCTAACACATCCATCCACCATATCCGATGACGCCCCACACTCCTATCCTACACTGGCATGTTCTTATCTCTCGTGATTATTTTCAGCTATTCTCTTTTTATTACGTGCCCACAGTACATCACACAAGCTTCCCTAACCTTATCCTTTACATTACATATACCAAAAATTGTTCTTATAACTTTACTTTCCCTCTTTCCGAAGACTGATATCCAGCAATCCACGTCACCATCCTCATCTTGGTTCTTTCCAACGGTCCCTCTTCTTTCCTCTTAATTGCACAAGTTTGTTTGCCTCATATAATAATAAGCATTCATGCCTGTCTTAAAAATCTTTATTTTGAGCCTCAACGGCCCTTGCTAGTTTAAAACAACTCTGGTAACTTCTCGATTAGATGATTTTATTATTCTAAAAGGTTGAATTTTATACTCTAAGTTCCAATGTCTTGGGTTAGAGTTCTCTTGGGCACATTATACTATCTTATTTCTCTTCCTCTTGTTATGTTAAGGTTTTTATAAGTTATATAGGAGATATTTATCTTAACTTTACAGTTCTTAAAATATTTTATTTTTCCCTGTTTCCTTTCCTCACTGGGCTACTTTCCCTATTAGGGACCCTAGGCTTATAGCATTCTCCTTTTCCTACAAGGGTTGTAGCTTAGCAAGTAATAATAATAATAATAATAATAATAATAATAATAATAATAATAATAATAATATTCTTTACAAATAATGATTCGTGATGCTCTTATAAATTATCACACTGGTTGTGATACACTATAACAAAATCTCGTAACTGATACGAGTGTACGTGTTTGTACTGTCTGTGAAACCCACAGACAGTGTTTTGTTTTAAAGAAATATTAACCATTATCATTATTAATATCACTACTATTATTTTGATAAAATATATCATTATTATTATTATTATTATTATTATTATTATCATTATTATTATTATTATCATTACTATTATTATTGAAAACGCTACAACAATAAGTGAAACGTGAAATGCTCCAAATCTAAAAGTTATAGAATAAAATGTGAAATGGTATAAATAATATGTAATACAGCATATTAAACCCTTTAATCCTAAGAGGAGACATTCATAAGAGTTTTCTTCACAAACACGGATTTCTAAATCTAAAGTGTTTGAAATCAGCATATTTCTCATTCCTTAGACCATATTCATAAGAAAACCCTTTAGTAGTTGTCGTCCGCGGGTGTGGACGTGTGTTTTAATGCTCTGTATCGAATCTGGCTTAAAACGGAATCATTGTGTATCTCGTTGTTTATACTATGGAAAATCTTTTTGTGGGTGTTTACTAGTGTTGATATTAGTGAAATATAGTGTTAAAAATCAGTGGTTTCCTTGTATGTGAGGTCTGTAGCGAAACGCCTGACCCAGCACTTTTGTGTTAGGGTGGGGCTACTTGAAAAGTCATTGAAAAATGATTCAATATGCCTCTCGGTAGAAAAGGAAAAGAAAAACTTAATCCCGTGAATGATCTCGATCTATTTGTGACCGAAATCGACACGGTACTCCAAGGAAAAGAGGAAAATATAATGGCAGCAACTAGCATGCAAGGGAACGCCGCTAATGAAGAATGTGATGACGGAGGCAATCATGGCATGTGTGGACACTATGAGTCCTATGTCGCTGATGGGATACAATGCGATGAATGCCGAAGATGGTACCATGATGAAGAAGCTTGCTCTAATTTAAGTGATGGCACAAGTACTCTTTTAGAAAGCAGGAACATTATTTATAAATGTCCAAGATGTGTCGAGACTGCAGATCCCAATGGTTCATGGGTCAGGCAATCATGGGAAGACATGACGAGACTAAGCATCAACATAGAAGAGATGAAGGTAAATGTACAACAACAGATGTCTGGTTTTATGGATATGATAACTGCTCAATACACTGATATGCGTCAAGAAATTGCTGAGCTGAAAGAGAAACTTATGAAATACGAACAAGAGAATGTGACCAAGACCACATATGCAAATAGGTTGGAAAAAAAAAAAAAAAAAAAAAAAAAAAAAAAAAAAAAAAACTTTGGTTATAAAATCTACGGAGGAAAATACGAAGGCTTCAGAGATCAAGAAAACTATCATGAAGATAACCACGAATGTCGAACAGGTCAAAACCTCTAAACAAGGCCACTTGGTAGTTAATTTTGCGGATAAAACTGGGTTAGAAAAGGCTAAAAATGACTTAGAAGAGGTCAAGAATGACATTAAGGTAGAAGTAGATAAAAAGGATCTACTTAAACCGAAGATCAAGGTCTGCAATATTGATGAAAATGAAGATTATATAATTGCCAGTATAATGGAGAAGAATGAATGGTTGAATGATATATGTGAAAATGAAGAGGACTTTAAATTGATCAGGAAGTTTAAATCAAGACAAAGCGGTAAATTACATGTCATTATAAAGTGTAGTCCAACTATCAGGAAAGTCTTCCGTAAAAGGGATGATAGAGTATATACCACGCTTGGAGGATGCTGCAAAATTTATGATTCCTACAATGTATTTCAGTGTTATAAATGCCAGGAATTTGGTCATACTGCCGAAAATTGTAGCAAGACTCAGGTATGTGCCAAGTGAAGCCAGGAACATCGAACCACGGATTGTACTGTAAATACGTTAAAGTGTCATAACTGCACAGTGAGGAATTACAATGATACGAATCATAAGACATACGATGATAACTGTAAAGTATACAAGGAGGAGCTTACCAGGATAAAAAATAGAACCGATCATGGAGTCTAGCCCATTGGTTAAGTGTGGTCTGATAAATATTCAATCGGTGGGGGATAAAACCATAAAGATTAGAAATCTTATTAACGAAATGGAATTAGATTTATGCTTATTAACGGAAACTTGGTTGCAGGGAAATATTAGTGATAACTCAAAGATTCAGGAGATGACGCCGTGTACTCACGATTTCTACCACGTACCAAGAAAGGATAAAACTGGAGGAGTGGGTGTCTTCGTGTCGAAAACCTTCTCTAGGGTTTCTATCATGAATGAAATAGTACTTGAAACGTTTGAATATATCTATATAAAACTGACAAGAAACAGTAAGGCATTGAATATAATATCATTGTATAGACCACCAGGGAGTAATATGAGAAAATTCATTGAAGAATTTAGTATTCTTGTGGGTGTGGTGGACGATATTAAAAATACATTAATTGGTGGTGACTTTAATTGTTGGGTAGATGATGAAAACGATTATAAGACTAAAGAACTCAAGGAAGTATTTGAGATGTTTAATTTAATAAACAGTGTTTAGGTATCAACGTCAGTAGGTGGTCATACACTCGACTTGGTCATATGTGGAAAAGATTCTGACCTAATAAGAAACCTTGAAGTGGAACCAGACTTTGAGATCTCAAAAACACATAACTAATCACTTTTGATGTTAATATAAATTGCACCAGAGTATTGAAAAAATGGATCACGTATAGGGAACGGGAAAATTTTGATGCTGAGAATTTTATTGAAGCTAGTGTAGCGCAAATGTCTTGTGAGAACATACAATGTGAACATATGGTAGACAGAGAATGTGTTGGGTGTTATACCAAGAAATATAACGGCAATTTTGGAAAAATGTACGATACCATGTGTCCCATAAAGAACAAACAAATAGTTGTACGCGAAAATGTTAGATGGTATAATAGTGAGCTATTAAAGGCAAAAAGGCACAGACGTAAGATGGAAGGTAGATGGAAAAGAGCCAAATCCTCACAAGCCAGAAATCTATATAATAAGGCCAGAAATGACAATAACATCCTGTTAGAAAAAACAAAAAGAAAATTCTACAAGGGCGAATGTAAAAAACCAATAATATGATGGACTTTCACAAAAACCTAGACGATTTGATGGGATTAAAGAAAAAATATGTCTTGCCTGACAATGTTTGTGCAGAGAGATTTGCTATATTCTTCAATTAAAAAATTGATAAAATCTATAGAGGTTTCCCCCAAAATCACTTGGAAGGACAGTCAGTTATGCCAGTGAAGGAGGGAAAGAAGTTAATAAAATTTAAGGAAATAAATATGTGCGACTTGTTAAAGGTTATGAGAGAGATGAAGAATACATATTGTGGAAACGACCCTTTCCCAAACAGTTCAATAAGTGAAGCTCCAAACAAGCAAGTTGTATATAATATTTACCTGAACATAATTACAATCCTGTTTTCCTAGCTGTGAAAAAACTGCGTTGATCAAACCAATTTACAAAGGAAAAGGTGATGTAAACGAGTTAAATTCATATAGGCCCATTTCAAATTTATCCTACATGTCGAAGCTTATTGAAAAAGTCATAAGTGAGCAACTATGGGCGCATATTGATGAGTTAGAGGTATTCCCAGAAAATCAATCGGCCTACAGAGCTAATCATTCTACAGAAACTACCTTATGCTCAATAATGAATGATATGATAGGTCTTCTTGATGAGGGAAAGTGTGGAATTTTGATTATGTTAGATCTTAGTGCTGCTTTTGACACTGTTGTGCACGAGTACTTACTTGACGACTTAAAGTCTATTGGAGTGACTGAGGAAGCACTGAAATTTTTGCGAAGTTACTTAATGAATAGGAAGACTATTGTAGAAGTTTCTGGAAACCGATCCAGTGAGAGAATTCTTATGAAGGGTGTACCACAGGGTAGTGTTCTGGGCCCTATCATGTTTAACATATATACTATCGAGCTATCACACATCTTGAAAAAACAAAAAGTGGGCTTTAAACTATATGCAGATGATACTCAGTTTTACCTTTCAATTTCAACAACACAAGATACAGAGAAGAAAATTGATGAGATAATGACTGAAATAAAAACATGGGTGCAGAGGAAAAAGCTCAAATTAAATGATGATAAAACAGAATGTATGCTTTTTGGCACAAAGGTGGCTTTGAAGAATTACCAGTTAATTCAAAGTATAAAAATTGGTGATGCTGATGTTGGGATTGTGCCTGTTGTGAAAAATTTGGGTGTACTGATAGATTGTAATTTGTCAATGAGGGACCAAATTGTGAACACAGTGAAAGTGTGTAACTATCACCTGAGAAACATAGCATTTATTAGAAAATATTTAACAGAGGGCAGTACAAAAATTTTAGTGATGAGTCACGTAATATCAAGGCTTGATTATTGCAATTCTCTGTACTACAAATTGCCCAATACACTACTAAGAAAGCTTCAAAATGTGCAAAACCAGGCAGCTAGACTGATAAAAGGCATTAAACTACGGTAGAGAATAACTCCTGCATTGATCGATCTACATTGGTTACCTGCTAAGGCTAGAATTGAATTTAAGATTTGCTTGTTGACCCACAAAGCACTTACAAGTGATAAGCCTAAATATCTTCGTGATTGCTTGGTCCCCTACCCTGAAGCTACCAGCGCCGCTGTAAGAGATAGACATGCCGATGATCCACATAGACTATTCGAAATTAGTGTGAATCATGCAATAGGAGGAAGAACGTTCAGTTATGCTGCACCGAGACTCTTCAACGACCTTCCACTCGATGTCAAGAATAGCAAAAATGTGGCAGCCTTCAAGAAAAACCTGAAGACTTATCTTTTTAGAAAGTGTTATAATAGTGACCTGAAAACTATTAAGCCTGAATACAAATGCTAGCGAAATAACTGATAAGATACAGAGCAAAATATTAACTGGAATGAAATTATTTTTTCACACACCAAGGCCCGCCTGAACAGACTTTTAGTGTCTGAAGGAGGGCGAGAAATAAACCCGTAAAAGTAAAGTAAGTAAAAGTACTAGAACTACGTCAGAGCTAGAAAGAAAGTAATCAGAAACTGGTACTGAACCTCGCAAAAATTTAATTATATACAAAGAATTTTCAGAATTCATAAGCTTTTTTTTAAAGTACTTGCACGATTAGCTAATTAGATAATGCGGAAAAATGTTAAAGTTAAGACCAAAAATAGGATATCAATTAGAGGTAATGGTTTTCTCCAACTATTTAAAAAGTGGGATAGCTGATGAAAACACAACTTGGGAACAAAATTCAGTTTGAGGTGGAATGGAAGATTAAATTAAAAAATCTTAAAACCGGAAATATTGATCAAGAAAGTGATAAGCTACTTTAAACAATATTACCATGCCGACACTTACCATTAAGGGTAAGGGTAGAAGAGACTCTTTAGCTATAGCAAGCAGCTCTTCTAGGAGAAGGACACTCCAAAATCTAAACATTGTTCTCTAGCCTCTGTACTATGGTCTTCCACTGTCTTGGGTTAGAGTTCTCTTGCTTGAGGGTACACTCAGGCACACTATTTCATATAATTTCTCTTTCTCTTGTTTTGTTAAAGTTTTTATAGTTTATATAGGAAAAATTTATTTTACTGGTGTTACTGTTCTTAAAATATTTTGTTTTTCCTTGTTTCCTTTCCTCACTGGGCTATTTTCCCTGTTGAGGCCCCTGGGTCTATAGCATTCCGCTCTTCCAACAAGGGTTGTAGCTTAATAATAATAATAATAATAATAATAATAATAATAATAATAATAATAATATTGGCAGCAATTATATTCAAGGTTTATTGACTACGGTATCACAAACTAAGAGTGTATTTCCTACTAATATATTCTGTATAAACTATATGCTTTTTCCTTGGTCCATTTAATTGCCTGTCCCTAATGCATATATGAAAGAAAACATGTGGTCACTATGTAACACCACATATAAAATTTTCGAATAATTATATTCATTTTTACAAAGTGAAATAATCATAAGGCGGCAATGTCAAGAAACAATAATCATCCGTAATATCTTAGATTTACTGAAATTGACCTTATACCCTACGGAGTATTCTACAAAATGTTATAAATTATATTTTATTATCATTATTATTAATTGCTAAGCTACAACCCTAGTTGGAAAAGCAGAATGCTATAAGCCTAGGGGCTCCAACAGGGAAAATAGCCAAGTGAGGAAAGGAAACTATAAGATAATCAAATATTTCAAAAACAGTAACATTGAAATAAATATATCCTATATGAACTATAAAAACTAACAAAACAAGAGGAAGAGAAATTAGGTAGAATAGTGCGCTCGAGTGTACCATCAAGCAAGAGAACTCTAACACAAGACAGTGGGAGACCATGGTACAGAGGCTATGGCACTACCAAAGACTAGAGAACAATGGTTTGTTTTCGGAGTGTCCTTCTCCTAGAAGAGTTGCTTACCATAGCTAAAGAGTCTCTTCTACCCTTACTTAGGAAAGTGGCCACTGAAATATTACAGTGCAGTAACCCCTTGGGGGAAGAAGAATAGTTTGGTAATTTCAGTGTTGTCAGATATATAAAGACAGAAGAGAATATGTAAACAATAAGCCAGATTATTTGGTGTGTGTATGTAGGCAAAGGGAAAATGATCGGTAACCAAAGAGAAGGATCCAATGTAGTGCTGTACTGTCTGGTCAGTTAAAGGACCCCATAACTCTGACAAGATTGCCATTAACTTCATGTTACATTTGGGAGGGACAATAGCAGTAAGAGTAGCTTCATCAGTATCATATACTTTCTCATTGTGTTGACATTGAACAACGACACTAATAAAGATTGAAAGCAACCAAGATTGGGAAGCTCTAAAACGTGGGGTCAGCTTTCATCATGTGTATATTAAAAACAACTTGTTGTTGCTAGAATATTATAAATATATAAAGATAAAATAAGCACCATTTGTCATCCAAACTGCATAGTTTATCTTTGAGAGCCCAATGATGTTATAATTAAACAAATCAGGTGCAGTAATCAATTAGAACAAAATTAATGTAAACCCGAATTTACTCGTGATTCTACCTTGTTTTTGTAATAATAATAATAATAATAATAATAATAATAATAATAATAATAATTATTATTATTATTATTATTATTATTACTACCTAAACTACAACTCTAGTTAGAAAAGCATGATGCTATAAGACCAAGGCATCCAACAGGGCAAAATAGCCCAGTGAGGAAAGGAAATAAGGAAATAAATAAACTATATGAGAAGTGATGAACAACTAAAATAAAATATTTTAAGACCAGTAACAATATTAAAACAGATATTTCATATATAAACTAAAAAAGACTTATGTCAGCGTGTTCAGCATAAAAACAATAGCTGCAAGTGTGAGCTTTTGAAGTTCAATCGATTCAACTACCCGATAGGATGATCATCCCAGAACTTTGTCACAGCTGGAATAAAACTTCTAGACTGCCGTGTAATATTGAGCCTCATGATGGAGAAGGCGAGACTATTAGAACTAACTGCACACCTAATATTTTACATCTGAAACTATTTCCTATAGGAATACTGGGTGCTCTTGAGGGGCAGGGGTAAAAGCAGGAAAATCTCTTTGAAATCGACCATATATGCACATGATCAGCAACCAGGCTCCTCTCCACAACAGCTATTAATCTGGTGGGCCAGGCGATGGCTGCTGATGAATCAGTAGATAGACCTGTACAACCACTCTATCTTTGGTATTGTTTGTTGCGTAACTCTTCTGACCAGAGCAAAACTCTTAGAAAATGAGTAACCAGTAGTAGCTTCATCCTCCCCACATCCCCATATCACAAGGACAATAAGAGAGAAGGGTTTTCCTGCTGAATAGGACCAGAAAAGCAGTCCTTAAAGTAAAGTAAGGAAGCTCACTAACACTACTGAAAATTATCGGGATCCAACTGTGGACCCACGAGATGCGAGTTAGAGTTATCTTCAAAAGGCTACTACAACCTTATTATTATTATTATTATCATTATTATTATTATTATTATTATTATTATTATTATTACTTGCTAAGCTACAACCCTAGTTGGAAAAGCAGGATCCTATAAGCGCAGGGGCGCCAACAGGGAAAATAGCCCAGTGAGGAAAGGAAACAATAAATCATTTTAAGAAGAGTAACAACATTGAAATAAATATCTCCTATATAAACTACAAAGAACTTGACAAAACAAAAGGAAGAGAAATAAAACAGAACAGTAAGCCCAAGAGTACTCTCAAGCAAGAGAACTCTAACCAAAAACAGTGGAAGACCACGGTACAGAGGCTATGGCACTAGAGAAAAAATGGTTTGATTTTGGATTGTCCTTCTCCTAGAAGAGCTGCTTACCATAGCTAAAGAGTCTCTCCTACCCGTACCAAGAGGAAAGAAAGTAGCCACTGAACAATTACAGTGCAGAAGTTAACCCCTTAAGCGAAGAAGAATTGTTTGGTAATCTTAGTGTTGTCAGATGTATAACGACAGAGGAAAATGTGGAAAAAATGGGTCAGACTATTCGATATGTGTGTGTAAGCAAAGGAAAAATGAACCCTAACCAGAGAGAAGGATCCAGTGTAGTACTGTCCGGCAAGTCAAGTCAAAAGACCCCAAAGACCCCATAACTCTCTAGCGGTAGTATCACAACTTGTGGCTGGTGCCCTGACCAACCTACTACCTACCTTATAGTTATTTCTGTACGGGTTCACTGAAAACACTAAAGGTCTGTGGAATGGGCGTGAGAGAATTGTAAAGGATACAATCAACAATTATTCAACCTTTTAGGGAAAAAAATACCTTAGTACGATTTTAATTTATTTGAAAAGAAAAAATTCAGAATGGAGGACCGGGTCGAAAAAATTAAACAATTAGTGAACGGTCAGCTGTGTAAAAGATTAAATTTTTCAAGGCGGTTTTGAGCAATCATTTTGAAGATAAAAATTCGATCTATATTCATTTACGCATATGAAAAGCTTTATGAAAAAAGAATGGATCTTAAAATAACTGAGGTAATAAGGTGACCAAAGTAATAATCTTAACAAATAGATGAGAGTGGAATTTAGGGGATAAGAAAAAAAATGGTAAAACCTAAAGTATATGATGGTGTCGGAATTAAAGGCTTAGTTATTATTATTATTTGCTAAGGTACAACCCTAATTGGAAAAGAAGGATGCTATTACAGTGCAGTAGTTAACCCCTTGAGTTAAGAAGAATTGTTTGGTAATCTCCGTGTTGTCAAGTGTATGAGGACAGAAGAAAATCTGTATAGAATAGGCCAGACTATTCAGTGTATGTGCAGGCAAAAGGAAAGTGCACCGTAACCAGAGAGAACGATCCACTGCAGTACTGTCTGGCTAGTCAAAGGACCCCATAACTCTCTAACGGTAGTATTTTAACGGGTGGCTGGTGCCCTGGCCAACCTACTACCTTAATTGTTATTCATGATTATTTAACCTTTAATAATAAAAAAAGAGAAATCAATAAAGTTTTGTTTGTAGTTGTAATACGGTTATATAAATGAGAAGAGTCTAACATCTCTTAACACTTATTGATGGGATTTGTGCTTGAGACAAGACTGATGACAAAGAGTTTATCAGTTGGAAAACATAAATTTGAGAATTGCAAAAGGCTCATGTGAGTGACTTAATTTCTGCTAAAGAATATTCACTTGGGGAAATCTATAGTTTGGTCATTGAAGAAACTTCAAAATATCTTTAAAGTACCCAGTATTGGTTATGCTATATATTGTTACTGAATCACTATTCTTGACACAAAGGGAGGTAATGAAAAAGGCAAGATTTATTTTGTATTTGAGTTTGAAGTGTTTGCACTATGCTATCCACGTTTTGGTAAATCAAGTTCGGAGTTTAGGATCATATTGAAACAAAACATAAATTTTAGGTGCTACATTCTAAAACAATTATGAGTTTGATTACTCAACATTATTGCCTTGGCATTTTTTAGGGAAAGATTTTGAAAACGGTTTGTTGAATTGAAAATTAATTAATCATAATACCAATTTTGCTTAGAAAATGAAGTATGAAAGTATTCCATAGCTTCATGAAAATAAATAGAGACCATATAATAAAAGGCTGTACGAAAATCCTTAATTAAATTAGTTAATACGCTGCATACAAAAGAATGAATTAATCACTTGAAACCTTAAAATATATATTTTAAGGAAACTATTTCGAAAATACCGGAACACCATCAGCATATTTCTATGACTAATTCGGGTTGTGGTGGGCTATGTGATCTCCAGACTGGGGTTCGAGTCCAGTTCAAACTCGTTAGTTCCTCTAGCGTCTGCAACCTCACCATCCTTGTAAGATAAGGATGGGGTCCTCCACCCCCTCCCCCCAATTAAGAAGTCTATCAATGCGTAAAACGGAACAGTCCGTGAGTACCCGGCCTTTTATAAATAAAATAAAAAAAATAAAAAAAAAACTGAGGCCTACTTACTGCGTCATCAGCAGCCATTGCCTGGCCCTCCCTGGTCCTATCTTTGGTGGAGAGGGGGGCTTGGGCGCTGATCATATGCATATACTGTATATAGACAGTCTCTAGGGCACTGTCCTACTTGCTAGGACAATGTAACTGTCCCTTGCATCTGCCATTCATAACTGGCCTTTTCAATACAATTATCTTATAAGGATTTAGTCTTTTGAGAAACTTACTTCATTGAATCATTACCAATCACAATACTACCCTCTCTGCAAACCTTATTTCATATAGCCTTTGTGATGGTCTCACCGGTAGGCGTATGATATCCTCATCAGCTTTAACCCCGATGCATTCGGAGATCGGTTCATTATTTAATTGTCCGCTCTAGATACATCGGTTTAATTCTTTCGAATTTCAGAAGTCCGTCGATGATTATGGTGAACAACATTATAGGAGAATATCAATGCTTTTGGATGAATGACAATTGTGTTTTTGCAACAGATGTTTATATGTTGAACACGATGACATGACATAAGTCTTTTTATTACTTTATATATGAAATATCTGTTTTAATGTTGTTAATGTTTTCTAAAATATTTTATTTTAATTGTTCATTACCTCTTACATGGCTTATTTATTTCCTTATTTCCTTCCCTCTCTGGGCTATTTTTCCCTGTTGGAGCCTTTGGGTTTATAGCATCTTGCTTTTCCAACTAGGGTTGCACCTAAGCTAGTCATAATAATAATAATAATAATAATAATAGATATAACACTTTCGTAAAAGGACAAAAAAGTAATAACATAGATAAGTTTTTCGACCCATGCATTTTCTAGAGTTAGATGCCGAGTAATCAAGATTTAAATATGGTCTGAAAGACTGACCTCCTGATGAGAGATTATTGAATTTTATTATATAAAAGTTTATGAAAAATTAATATAATCAGGAGAATAAAAGGGAAGACGTTTGAGTCTTTTTATGTGAACTTTGTCTCGGTATTCATACTCTTAGAATCGTGATTAGAAATACTTCTAGTTGAGAGCAAGGCATTAGGACAAGGATTTTTTAACATCTGGATATGTGAAAATTTTGTCCTGATTAAAAATTTCTAAAATCGATGCGAAAATTTTCTGTCTTTTAGTGTAGAATATATACGTCTCGAACTGTCGACCTAACCGTGCTAGGACTCCTAGCTGCTGGAAGGAAGGACGTTGGTGACTAGTACAATACATTCACATACGCTACCGGGGTCTAATGCGATGTCAGGCAGGGCAGCAAAGTGTTCAAGAAAAAAAAAGAAAAAAAAAAGGCAATTTTGCTTACCCCATACAAAATGGGAAAAAAAGCACGTTAATAAAAGAATATCAAATACAATGGTAGATATAGTAACGGGCATCATAAATAAATATGATAATTAGAATTTTTTCTTTTATTATGTCTTTTTCCAAACTGCTTATAGCGGTAGAACAAGCAAAGTATTCATTTTATCAACATTTTACCACTTCTCTCTTACCGTTTGAAGTTGTGTTAGTTATCATACCTCTTACAAAATGAAAGACAAGTTGCTTTTATAGAAGACTGATTTTATTATTAGTTTGAGGTTAATTTATTACATAATTCAAAGCAAATATCAGACGCTATTAATGGCAACTATTTTAACTACGATTCTTATATTTTCCTTGAAAAGAGTCTTTCAAATTTATATGTATTAAATATCAAAGAAAAATATTATCAATAAATTTCCAAGTAATGTTGAGAATTTTGCCGAAGATATATTTACATTTTACACAATAATTCCATATTTATTATTATTATTATTATTATTATTATTATTATTATTATTATTATTATTATTATTATTATTGTTATTATTATTATCATTATTATTATTATTATTATTATTATTATTATTATTATTATTAGCAAAGGTACAATCCGTAGTTGGAAAAGCAAGATGCTATAAGCCCAAGGGCTCTAACAGGGAAAAATAGCACAGTGAGGAAAGGAAATAAAAATAAAGAAACGATATGTGAAATAATTAACAATTAATAAAATATTCTAAAGAAAAAAATAACAGTACCAACATCTTTTAACAACATCAAAAAATATATTTCATATATAAACTATAAAAACACTTATGTCATCCTGTTCAACATAAAAATAAATGCAGCAAGTTTGAACTTTTGAAGTTCTACCGATTTAACTATAGTCGTGTTGATCAATTCAAACCCGTTTTTGAATATTCAGGTAGAGAGTCAGCAAATAGTATCAAGCCATGAAATAGGGAAGGAACAGAAAAACAAAATTACGCCGAAGAGGATTGTCCTATGAGACTCCTTTGTCAGAGTCCCTTGCGTCCAGCTGGTTAATGGCCCTCTACTTATGGTCCTCTACTTATTATTTGTAAGTGATTTCAGCTTGACAGACTTTGATTCCTTTGGTAGTTTTGGTTCAATCAAAGTGGAAAAGTAACTTATATATGAATCACAGGCGTTTCCCTAGAGTCTTTTAAAAGGTAAATGGTAATTGCCTGTTTAAAGGCCACTCATAAATTGCAGATACAAGGGACAATGACATTGCCCTATAGAGCAGGACAATGCCCTAGAGACTGACCATATATCATATGATCACCGCCCAAGCCCCCTCTCCACCCAAGATAGGAAACAGGAAGGCCACGCAATGGCTGCTGATGGCTCAGCAGATAGACCTAAAGGCTCCCTCACACACCCCATCCTTAGCTCACAAGGATGAGGAGGTTGCAATGACCAAAAAATCTAACGAGTCTGGCGTTCATCTGTCGGGGACGTTACCACATCGGCCACCACAACCCTAGATATCACATGCATAAACAGAAAAGGGTCATTATGGAGAGAATGATAATGATAATAATAATAATAATAATAATAATAACAGCAACTTATTTCTGGAAACCAGCTTGTCTTAAGGTTAATTTGGTCGACATTTTTCTCGACCTTGACCTTGATCTTTGACCTGGGATTTTCAATATTGAATAACTTCCGTCTCAACATAATAACTGATACAGGAACTTTTCAAAAACATGGGAGTGAGTTGCTCACAAACAAACAAACAAAAAGGGGCGAAAACATAACCTAGTGCTGTTAGACGGAAATGTTAAGTGAGGAATTATAGCACCAACACAATCTCGGTCATTTCTTCCATTTATTCGCATTTCCATTATTTGATAGAGCACAGTTATAAGGTTATTATTATTATTATTAGCTAAGCTACAACCCTAGTTGGAAAAGCAAGATGCTATAAGTCAAAGGACTCCAACATGGGAAAAATAGCCCAGTGAGGAAATGAAATAGATAAACGATATTACAAGTAATGAACAATTAAAATTAGATATTTAAAAAGAAATGTACGAACATTAAAACAGATAATTTCATATGAGAGTTATATACTATAAAAAAAAGCCTGTTCAACATAAAAACATTTGCTACAAGTTTGAACTTTTGGGATTTTTTCTATGTTATCTATTACGATAATAATGGTTATCCT
Organism: Palaemon carinicauda; assembly: GCF_036898095.1. Lineage (NCBI taxonomy): Eukaryota > Metazoa > Arthropoda > Malacostraca > Decapoda > Palaemonidae > Palaemon > Palaemon carinicauda. The sequence goes on from NC_090746.1 coordinate 11,677,874, forward strand.
GATAGAGACTCTTTGGCTATGGTAAGCAGCTCTTTTAGGAGGACACTCCAAAATCAAACCATTGTTCTCTAGTCTTGGGAAGTGCCATAGCCTCTGTACCATGGTATTCCACTGTCTTGGGTTAGAGACCTATTGCTTGGGGGTACACTCGAGCACACTATTCTATCTTATTTCTCTTCCTCTTGTTATTTTTAAGTTTTCATAGTTTATATAGGGAAGATTTATCTTAATGTTATTATTGTTCTTAAACTTCTCTTGTAGTTTTTCCTTATTTCCTGGGGCCCTTGGGCATATAGCATCCCGCTATTCCAACTAGGGTTGTAGCTTAGCAAGTAGTAGTAATAATAATAATAATAATAATAATAATAATAATAATAATACCACAGATATCGATAACCAAGTGATAAACAAAGTAAATTGGTATCAACATCATGACCGCTGTTATGAAAGTTGCCTCGCACGAACACCAGCAAAGGAATCCAACGCGCTGCTCCGTCAATTAATAATATGATTGACACACCGGCGTTTTTATTAACGAGAAGAAACACACAACTCTCGCACCTGCTGCTACCCAAGATACACAGTTATTCCAGGAGAAATAAAACATTCATCGTATTAAAGAGGATGGGACACTTCACCGCGCCAGTCTCCATAACTTGGTGAGAGATACAAAGCCAAGGGTTTGATTGGCGAAGTCAAGAGTAACGTATCGGATAACATGCTCATTTCAGTGGTCTTGGAAATGAACTGAATTATTTTGTCCATATTCCGTGGCTTCGTTCTTAATATTGTCATTAAACCCTCTGCATCCTGAGAGAAAGATTGGGTAATTTCCAACGATATATTATTATTATTATTATTATTATTATTATTATTATTATTACTAGCCAAGCTACAACCCTAGCTGGAAAAGCAAGATGCTATAAACCCAAGGGCTCCAACAGGGAAAAATAGTCCAGTGTGGAAAGGAAATAAGGAAATAAATAAATGATGAGAACAAGTTAACAATAAATCATTCTAAAACAGTAACAATGTCAAAACAGATATGTCCTATATAAACTATTAACAACGTCAAAAACAGATATGTCATATATAAACTATAAAAAGACTCGTGTCAGCCTGGTCAACATAAAAATATTTGCTCCAACATTGAACTTTTGAAGTTCTACTGATTCAACTACCCGATTAGGAAGATCATTCCACAACTTGGTAAGAGCTGGAATAAAACTTATAGAATAATGTGTAGTATTGAGTCTCAAGATGGAGAAGGCCTAGCTATTAGAATTAACTGCCTGCCTAGTATTGCGAACAGGATAGAAGTGTCCAGGGAGATCTTGAATGTAAAGGATGGTCAGAGTTATGAAAAATCTTATGCAATATGCATAATGAACTAATTGAACGACAATTAAAATATATATATATATATATATATATATATATATATATATATATATATATACATATATATATACATACATATATATATATATATACATATATATATATATATATATATATATATATATATGTGTGTGCATATATATATACATAAAACCTTCTATATATAATTTAACAGTTTAATTTCTTTCTTTAGAAATCCCATTAAAAAAAAATAAGGAAATAAATCATTATCATTCAGCCAATACACATTGGCCCTCTTCTCTGTGGAAAGCTAGAAAAGAAGTTGACCGAGTTAGTTCATATATGCATTGATTACTGATATTACGATGATCTAAAAACGGGCGTGGCTGGTTCGGGGATAGGTTATCCCCATTAAATTTCTTCAATTATGCATTGCTCTTTTTATAACCTTGACCGGATCGGAGGTTGGCGTCGTGACCTAGGATGGCAATCTATAGGAAAGTCTGGATTGTCCTTTTCAAGATCCAATTCAGGAGGGTAATGTCCAATATATCTGCCTTCCTTCCTTCCTCAGAAAAATTCGTGTTATTTGTTTTGATTCCAAAACCTTTCTCCAGAACGGACAGGCCCTTTTAAAAAAGCAAAAATTAATCACTCCAGTTGTTTTGATGCCCTGAGTCTCAAATATGAACGAAAATCCCTGAATTCTCAGAGCCATATCTTTTTTATTTTTTTTTATTTTTTTTTCATATAATCTTCGTGATAGAGTACAGTCAATTTGTCACACGAAAATTTTGTCACAAAATCTCCACATGCTAGTTAGTAAACTTCGGATTCTATATCTTTTTTTTTTTTTTAGATAAATATTAAAAATAGAGCTCCCTATGATTTTGGGTTATTAAAAAACAAAGGGGTTATCAGCTTTAGATATTCGTAGTTACATTTCTACTACTTTCTAAAAATGGGATTTTTAAAAACTTCTTTCATTGTTCATTGCATAATTTATATAGTGTATTACTGGCTTTTTAGATAATGTACATCGGGTAGAGTAACAGGGCGTGTTGTATTTGGAATAATTTAAGAGCTGAAAATAACGTAATGAACTTAATCACACTTAATGAGCAGATGCCTCTGAACCTGGGAATTTAGTGTACCATGATGCCTGGAATATGAGAGTATATTTAATTATGTGGTGATATTTGATAAACATTTTTCTGAGTAGAATTTTGTAAAAAGATGACATTTTTCTCAAAGGGATCTTGTTGAATGCAACACAACTGAAGTAAAAATTCGCCCCATAGAAAATTTTGCAAAACAATTTTTTTTCATTACGTAAAGCAGATAACAACATTATAATCAAATCCAAGAGAAATTGCAAGACACATATCAATAAACCTCTACAACTTTTGAAAGATGATACCAACTATGAGAAATTAACGATAGCCGCCCTGATTATACTGCAACCGAATCTTTTAATCTATAAATAAAATATGTATACTGAAAAAGACTGATATTTTAGAAAAGTTTAAATTGCTATACTTTTCCTTTCCATATTTCTACTGAAACCCATATGGACGGTATCCCTTTGCGCCCAATCGTTTCAGGTAAAGGGTTCTTCATCCATACTGTCAAAATGGTTAGTGAAATTACCGTTCCCCTTTCTAGAGACCTTTTCTTCTGAGGTCCGTATTAAAAATTTGGAAAACCCTTTTTATAGTTTATATATGACATATCTGTTTTTGACGTTGTTAATAGTTTATACAGGACATATCTGTTTTGACGCTGTTACTGTTTTTAGAATGATATATTGTTAATTTATTCTCATCATTTATTCATTTCCTTATTTCCTTTCCTCACTGGGCTATTTTTCCCTATTGGAGCCCTTGGGCTTATAGCATCTTGCTTTTCCAACTAGGGTTATAGCTTGGCTAATAATAATAATAATAATAATAATAATAATAATAATAATAATAATAATATGAACCTCCTAAGCTTGAACGCGGAATTATTATTCTGACCGGTTCTAGGTGTCTATGGTGAAAAATGAATCCCTTGCGAGGATCACCTCCCTCTTGACATTGAAAAAAAAAATAAAGTTAATTAAACTGCATGTACTATTAGTCTATTCTCTTTCAACAGTAATTACCTCCGCCAACGAAGCTGAAAGGAGGTTATGTTTTCGCCACTATATGTGTTAGTTTGTGTGTGTGTTTATTTGTGAACAGCTTCTTCGTCACAATTTTAATCGTAGAGTAATGAAACTTGCAGGGATTAACTGTTATGTAAAAGGCTGGAAATGATTAAATTCTGGACGGTCAATGTTAAAGGTCAAGGACACGGTCAACATAATGTTCAATTCACGTAATCAGCCATAAGTTTGGACAACGTTGTCACAGAGACTTCAAACGTGGCTCATATTTGAGTGTATGAAAATCAATGACAATTGATACATGTTAAGGTCAAATATCAAGGTCAAGTTTTATCAAAAGGTCGAGAAATAATCTTCCACGGTGGAGTACTTTGAAACTGAAATATTAAAAACTATTAAACCTATGAACATGTTTCAGGTGTGCTATGTTGATGACATTTTTACGTTCTGGGATGACAGCTGGGGAGATTTGAATGTCTTCCTCAATAATCTAAATTCTCTATCTTGGACACTTAACTCATAAGGGATTCATCAAGACACATCATCACTCTGTATAGAAACCCAACTTTCTCTGTTTCGTATATTCATTTCCTCAGCTAACATATGTCAATAAAGAGGGGAATAAAGCCTTATTAAATACAAAGTTTTAAATTATTTGTAAATAAATCACCAGTTACTCTATCTAATGCTACCAAGAAAATCATCAATCAAGCAAACATAATATAGCGATCACATTGTGAAAAAATGAAAAATTATTTCAAGATAAAATAAAACTCCAATATACAATAATTATCAAGACTGTAACTAAGTACATTAATACTAATAACCGCTTGTTTTTATTCTTATTCCACGACCATAGGAAGTGTCCTCATGAATGTTTATCGAATCAAGAGTTTAAAGCGTATCATGTGGAGACTGTGACAAAGTTTATGTTACAATTGGTTGAGGATTTCCATTCATATTTGAGACTTGGAGCATCAAATTAATTGGAATGAGTGACTTTTGCTTTTTGAAAGGGCCTCTCCGCACTGGAGAGAAAGGTTCTGGAATCAGCCATCATGAATCAGACAAATAATATGAATTTATCTGAGGACCAACTTTCCTCTTGGTAAGGGTAGAAGAGACTCTTTAGCTATGAGAAGCAGCTCTTCTAGGAGAAGGACACTCCAAAATTAAACCACTGTTCTCTAGTCTTGAGTAATGCCATAGCCTCTGTACCATGGTCTTTCACGGTCTTGGGGTGAAGTTCTCTTGCTTGAGGGTACACTCCGTCACACTATTCTATCTTATTTCTCTTTCTCTTGTTTTTTAGAAGTTTTTATCCTCTTGTTATCTACACGTTTTTACAGTTTATAAATGAGAGATTTATCTTAATGTTATTATTGTTCTTAAACTTTTTCCTTATTTCCTTTCCTCACTGGGCTAATTTCTCTGTTGGAGCCCTTGGCCTCATAGCATCCTTCTTTTCCAATAAGGGTTGTAGCTTAGCGAGTTATAATAATAACAAGGAAAAGCAGATACAGTGGACAACACCCTTCTGAATCCAATCGGGAAAAGGACAATCCAGCCAGACTTTCCACTAGATAACCATCCTTAGGTCATGGCACCAACCTCAGATCCGAACTTATAATAATAATAATAATAATAATAATAATAATAATAATAATTCTTGTACATTTTATTTGCTACGATTTCAATTACTTCTTTTGTGGGGATATTTGCATATAAGCTTTCGATGTCAAAGCTTGCCATATAATAATTATTTTTTAGTCTAAAATTTTTTATAGTATCAAAAAATGCATATGAATTTTCCAAGGTATATTCATTCTTTGCCCATTCTTCTATGTTGGGAATCATAAATTTTGCTAAATTAAAATTTGGTGTATTGATTGACGGTAGCACTGGTCTTAAAGGAATATTCTCTTTAGGTATTTTTGGCAAACCATATAAGATACCAGGATTGCGACCCGAAGCATACAAATGTTTATATTCTTCATCTGTTATATGTTTACCTTTTTTAAGATAACTTAGTAGTCTGTTAACTTTGTCTTCTAGGAGGTAATTTATAATACTAAGAATACCAAATATAGAATTAAACATAGGTTGAATCCTCCCGCTTCCTTTCTTGTATCCTTCTATGTTGTAAAATCTCTTTCAATACTAAAACTGGGTGATAAATTGCCTCCCAGGTCCCAGTGCCTGAATATTTGGCCTAAATTTAAAAATCTAATCCAAAGATTAAATCCTATCAATTTTTACATCTCTTAAGAGTTTAAGTCTGGTACAAAACGGAATAAATTTACTCTATATACAAACGGATGGAAATAATGTACATGTACAACACGAATATTTACAGAACACCGATGAGATCTCTTGACAGATGGCAACAAATTCTCTCTACAAGAGATGTTTACAAAAAATATTTCTGTGACACCTTTTGGGATTATTCCTTATCATTGGTTGACAGGATCAGTCCACTGGAGTCTTGTTTGTGAAAGATGATGCCAAATAAGAAGAATACATAGATTTGAGAGAGAGAGAGAGAGAGAGAGAGAGAGAGAGAGAGAGAGAGAGAGAGAGAGAGAGAGAGAGAGAGAGAGAGAATACATGTTTTTATTAATTTTGTTTCATCTTTAGGTTATAGTTTGTGTTTACATAACAGAAGAGGGAAATAAAATATACTTGTGATGGTAAAGGTGTCTAGTTTCAGTTCCACTAACAAAAACTTAGATACTCACCAGAATGTCAGCCGGGCAAGCCCAACTCACCCATCCCCTGTGGTGCTCAACCACAGCAGTATCCTTCCCAGTAAACGGCTTAAACTCGCAATCCCGGGCTTGGATAGATTTGCTGCCATGCGATTGCTAGACGAACACGTTACCACTGTACTAGCCAAGAGGCAATAAATTTTTTTCGAATGAATTAAAAATAACGCCAAAGTATTTAGAAAAGGCTTTAATATTTGCATAAGTCAAATTATAGTTTGGTTCATGAAATATGAATATTGAAAGTTATTTCTCAAATAATGTTTGTTGTTTATTTACGCGCAATAATTGATATATCTATATTGTTAATGTATTGAATAAATAGCTCTGCAACATCACGCCAGTTCGATAAAAATTATTAAGTATGGATATTGATTGGCTAAGCTTGTTATTTCTTACTGAATGGAGTAAAATTGTATATTCAAGAATAAAGAAAAATTCTAATGACTTACTAAGTACAAAAATTTTGATGTCTCAAAGACTTTTTAGTTCATACTCGGACACCCTATTGGCTCTCTGATAGAGCGATTTAGTTTCAGAATTCTTATATTGTCTAACTTATTCTTGAAGTCGTTTACCGTGTTACTGTTTACTGCATCCGCTAGAAGTGTATTCCATGTATTTGCTATTTTGCATGTAAAGGAATTGCCACATTTACTGGTGTTGTATCTTTTCAATTCCAGTTTGTATCCGTTACTTGTGGACTGATTTGTGCTAAGCGTGAATAGATAGTTGTAATCTGCATTTGTTATTCCTTTAAGAATTTTGAATGCCTCTATTAACTGTCCCCTTAGTCGTCGATTTTGTAGATCAAATATGTTCAAACATTCCATCCTCCGTCTATATCCAAATTGCCTCAGTGTAGAACTAGTTTGGTGACCCTAGCTTTTACTGCTTCCAGTCTATCTACATCCTTCTGAATATTTGGACCCCAGAATTGGACTCCTTATTCTACATGCGGTCTTAGTAGTGAAATGTACAGCTGTAGTACAGTGTCTTTGTTTCTGTATTAGAGAGAGAGAGAGAGAGAGAGAGAGAGAGAGAGAGAGAGAGAGAGAGAGAGAGAGAGAGAGAGAGGAAAAACTATTTACATACCTTTACTATACCAATTACGATATACTCCAGACCCGGTCGATCGGAATAATAATGGAGTATAAGAGCGCCATCATCGGCCCTCTCGGTACACCTGAAGGAGGGAGCCTTCATGCCTGGATAGATAAGTGCCAGGTGGTCGTGGAGGGCGTCTAAGTTCTGAAAGGGAGACATTAAAGTTATTTAGTGGCTGATCGCATCATTTTAAAGGGTAACATTTAAGTTATTTAGTGGCTGATCGCATCATCTGAAAGGGAAACATTTAAGTTATTTAGTGGCTGATCGCATCATCTGAAAGAGAAACATTTAAGTTATTTAGTGGCTGATCGCATCATCTGAAAGGGAAACATTCAAGTTATTTAGTGGCTGATCGCATCATCTGAAAGAGAAACATTTAAGTTATTTAGTGGCTGATCGCATCATCTGAAAGGGAAACATTTACGTTATTTAGTAGCTGATCGCATCATCTGAAAGGGAAACATTTACGTTATTTAGTAGCTGATCGCATCATATGAAAGGGTAACATTTAAGTTATTTAGTGGCTGATCGCATCATCTGAAAGGGAAACATTTAAGTTATTTAGTGGCTGATCGCATCATCTGAAAGGGAAACATTTAAGTTATTTAGTGGCTGATCGCATCATCTGAAAGGGAAACATTTACGTTATTTAGTAGCTGATCGCATCATCTGAAAGGGAAACATTTACGTTATTTAGTAGCTGATCGCATCATATGAAAGGGTAACATTTAAGTTATTTAGTGGCTGATCGCATCATCTGAAAGGGAAACATTTAAGTTATTTAGTGGCTGATCGCATCATCTGAAAGGGAAACATTTAAGTTATTTAGTGGCTGATCGCATCATCTGAAAGGGAAACATTTACGTTATTTAGTAGCTGATCGCATCATCTGAAAGGGAAACATTTACGTTATTTAGTAGCTGATCGCATCATATGAAAGGGTAACATTTAAGTTATTTAGTGGCTGATCGCATCATCTGAAAGGGAAACATTTAAGTTATTTAGTGGCTGATCGCATCATCTGAAAGGGAAACATTTAAGTTATTTAGTGGCTGATCGCATCATCTGAAAGAGAAACATTTAAGTTATTTAGTGGCTGATCGCATCATCTGAAAGAGAAACATTTAAGTTATTTAGTGGCTGATCGCATCATCTGAAAGGGAAACATTTACGTTATTTAGTAGCTGATCGCATCATATGAAAGGGTAACATTTAAGTTATTTAGTGGCTGATCGCATCATCTGAAAGGGAAACATTTAAGTTATTTAATGGCTGATCGCATAATCTGAAAGGGAAACATTTAAGTTATTTAGTGGCTGATCGCATCATATAAAAGAGTAACATTTAAGTTATTTAGTGGCTGATCCCATCATCTGAAAGGAAAACATTAAAGTTATTTAGTGATTTTAGCCTTCTAGATGCGTTGTAACCGTTATTTAGACTGTCAGAGCAAAATCTGACACTGATTTTAGCCTTCTGGAAGCATTGTCAACGTTATATATACTTTCTGAGTAAATATCTGGCAATAATTTTAGCCTTCTTGGAGTTATTTAGTGGTTGATCTCATTTTCAAAGTGAAAGTCAACAAAGTTATCACGATGTTGCATGGAAGATATTACCGATCATTATTTCAAATATGCAAAAATGCGTGATTATCCTTATTGGTATTATTATCATCAATCTTCTAAAAGTGTAGAAATAGCCATTAATTAAAGCAAAGTGTTTTAATCACTTTAATACTTTAACATGAGTTGATTAATCATTTACAATGTGATAATAATCTTGGTGTTTTTGTCGTGTAAATGTCTTAATTACAAGAATAAAAAAAAAACAGAATATAGGTAAAATACGAATTGTTAACCAAAAAATACTTTTACAAGTTTAAATATATGTATTAAATGAGTTCTGCTTGAGGATACATTATCATCGTCATTATTATTAATATTATTATCATCAATATTTTCATCAATATTATTGTTAACAAGTTTTGGGTGTATTTATACACATAATTTCTTATTATTCTTTCAGATGTCTTCGTTATCTCGCAATAATTGAACGGAACAGGGTCACTATGTATACGTTGTATCATGGCTTGTGTGATTTTCATCCAGTTTGCAAAGAATGGAAATGTGTTCTGCAGTTTTCTTTTAACTCATCACTATCATGTACAATATGGTATGGGATGCGATTGAGTTTAAAATAAAGCCATTATTATTATTATTATTATCATTATCATTATTATTATTATTATTATTATTATTACTATTATTATTATTATTATCATCAAAATTATTATTATTAAAATCATTAAAATTATTATTATTATTATTATTATTAATATTATTATAATAATAATAATAATAATAATAATAATGAATATTATTATCAGAATCAATATTATTAAAATTATTAAATATATCAAAATAATCAACATAAAAATTATTATTATTATTACAAAAATTATTGTTATTAAAATTATTATTATTATCATTATTATTACTATTATTATCATTATTATTATTATCATTATCATTATTATTATTACTATTATTATTATTATCATTATTGTGCATCCTGTATCATAAAAGTGAGATTCTTAACTTTTTTTCTTCTGAATGAAATTCAGCTTAGTCAATTTCCTTTTGATCGAAGATACTACAATACCGATAACATGTAAATATCAGTAACAAGGACATAGAATCGGAAACTTAATAATCAATTAAAAATTCAGTCTTTATATTGGTGTTATATAAAATCGGCAGCTTTATATATTTTAATTATTCATATTTTGATTGCTTTCAACACCGAATAATAAGGTTTTGATAAAATCCAAACACAAGAGTCTGGAAGTTTACAGATCATTATAAGTGTTTACAAAGAACAATGTTAATCCAAGAGGCTGTTCTATTTGGGGCAATATTTAATTTACTAATTAGGATGATGGATAACAAGATGGTGGATTATTATCTTAGTTTTATATAATAGGTCCAGCGAGAAATGAATGGCCAATTAAATATACTTCATTGTCATATCATAGGATAAAATGAAAAGGAGGTAAAGTTAATTGGGCTCTCTTTTATTTTTTCCCCTTTTTTTTCACATTTTCCCAATTGTTTAAATTTTTGAATTGTTAATTCATTTATGTCAGCACTTTCTCTCGATTATTTTCTTGTTTCTTTTCAAGATATTTCACGGTGTAAGTCGGTGGCAATGACCTTCGATATCAGGATGCTATATAACTCCTAATCAATCAATCAATCAATCATGTGCCTAAGTGCAAGTGCATACAAGTGGTCATAAAATGACGATGATATGAAATGATAAATAGATAAATTTAAAAATACCATATTGTCAGCGTTTTTATTGAATTTCTAAACTGTGAATAGCATATCAATTCAAATATTAATTCAAGACCCCTTAAATTCTATGTCTAAGTTTAATTGAAACTAGTGTCGTATAGAATTGGAACATTTAAATAGTTTCTCAAATTAGGAAGAATATGGGACACACGATGAGTTGATTGTATTACAAGTGTAATGCTGCAGCGAATCAGCAATAATAAAATTAGGTGGATACTTTGTGGAAGAGATTTCAAAAGAATGGGAAACAGAAATGACCATATCATTGTTTAAAGGTGACTGACTAAATCCATAGAGGATTCATTGGCTAGATTCATCAAAGAATAGCCAGTTCCTTGTGATGCACAGTGCCTATCTAACTAAGGCAAGCGACCCCTGACTCAGCAGGTAGACTTATTTGCTCCCCCAAACCCCCCATCCCTAGCTCACGAGGATGGTGAGGTTGCAGCAAAGGAACTAACGAGTTTAAGCGGGACTCGAACCCTAGTCTGGCGTTCACCCGTCAGAGGCGTTATCACATCGGCCACCACAACCGTGGGCATTTCCTCCACACTCAAAGCTCATCCGCTTATACAAGTATAACCGTTGGCAAACATGGATTGCTAGGATATACCGCTTAGCACGGTGGCTCTTTGCGTCAATAGGTGTAGGAGGAGATGATGATGATTAAAGGTAAAGATGATTGAGATGAATCCTATAAGAATGACTAACAGTGGTTAGTATACCCAAGAAAGTGTATGACAGGAATTTGATTTGGAAACTAAGATTACCAGAGTAGGTTTATACATAAGAAAAAAGTATGTGTAAAAGAATTTTATTCTCAATCAGTGATGTAATAATTTTTCAAAGGGTTGGAAAAAGCTGTACGCAGCTTTAAATTTTTTTAGTAAAATTGTATGATAGAAGCAGAAGAGAAGTGATAGATGTTCAAAGCACTGATGGCATGATTGGTATCGACCTCATAATTATATATATATATATATATATATATATATATATATATATATATATATGTATATATATGTATATGAGACCTTTCTAATGAGTTTTTAAGTAACTCAAAACATTATTTAACTTTGTTTTAAATACATTGAAAAGACCAAGAAGACCGTCTGTAAGACTCACTCATATTGAAATTGCCAAAATCCTCCCTGAAAAACAGAGAGGTAACTGCCAATTAGCCATCTCCCTCGAGGCTTAAAAATGAATGTTTCCGGAAATCTTCTCGTCATTTCATCGTCCCTTGACAGTCTTATTGTTCTCCTTTGATGTTGGTTTGCCAGAGCCGCAGATTGAAGACGTCCAAGAGATACGGATTTCTCATTAAAAAATGGTAAGAACATAATAACACCATTTGAAAAATAAGGAGATTGGAAAAAAACATATTCTTTTTAATTACAAGAGGAAGAAACAGTTTACAAATTCGTAATTCAACATTATGAAGAGCCAAATCTCTCTCTCTCTCTCTCTCTCTCTCTCTCTCTCTCTCTCTCTCTCTCTCTCCCTCTCTCTCTCCGGATACAAACTGGAATTGAAAAGATACAAAACCACTCTATGTGACAAATGAAAAGATACAACACCACTCAATGTGGCAATATCTTTACATACAAAATACACTTCTAGAGGATGTAGCAAACAGTAAAACAGTAACACGGTAAACGAGATCAGTAATAAATTACACAAGATCGTAAGGACTCTCTAAACGTTTAAACAAAATCGCTCTACCTAAGAGCATATGGAGTCTACGCGGATGGACTAAAGTCTTTGACATCCAAAATCCTTGTAACACACTCTCTCTCTCTCTCTCTCTCTCTCTCTCTCTCTCTCTCTCTCTCTCTCTCTCTCTCTACATATATATATATATATATATATATATATATATATATATATATATATATATATATATAATCATCCCATACGCCCAATGACGCACAGGACCTCGGTTAGATTTCGCCAGTCGTCTTTATTTTGAGGTTTTAAATCAATACTACTTCATGCATCATCTATTTAACGCTTCATAGTCCTCAGCCATGTAGGCCTGGGTCTTCCAACTCTTCTATATTTACAGTATATATGCATATATATATATACATATATACATATACACACATTATATATATATATATATATATATATATATATTTAACTGTGTACGTATATATTTTTTAATAAAAAAATAACCTTAATAGTGTATGTTTTTTTGCGCAATGAACGGCTTTTGTTATCGGGGTTACATCTTCATGGTGATAATAATGATAATAATAACTATGAAGATAACAATAATTATGTTCAAAATAAGAATTATTAGGGTATCTTAAATTTGAGATGGTTTGGGCATGCTCTTCGCACTCCCCAAGAGAGATTAGTTCACCAAACGTTCAGCTGGGCTCCACAAGGCATTAGAGGAGTTGGAAGACCCAGGCCCACATGGCGAAATCAAACCGAGGCCCTTTGTGTCAATAGGCGTAGGAGGGGATGATGATGATGAAATTTTGCCATTGCTATCCATTTGTTCTTTCTCTTTAACAGCTTATTCTTATTTCCCTGATTCTTTTCATATACGAGTCAGCTTTTCTTATTAGACTCTGACCTTGAAACATTCTACTTTCCCAAGTAGGGCTGTAACGTGCCTTGTAATAGTCAATTCTATAAATAGGAAGAGAACTGTACTAGGTAGAAAGTAAGTGGTCTGAAGGATTGTAGAAGCTACATAATCCAGACAATGAGAAATGAGAAATTCTAATGATGAATAGCCATATGCATGAAAAATCAGGAAAAATGTTTTTTATTATTATTATTAATTGTTCCAGGATATAAGGAGTAGGCTGGTATAATTTTTCTGGGAGGCAATCAAATATTAAACTTTCGTTATTCATGTTATAATTAGCGTTAGATGCATTTGTTTTATTATTATTATTATTATTATTATTATTATTATTATTATTATTATTATTATTATTGTCGTTGTTGTTGTTGTTACCACTACTACAACTACTACTATCCAAACTACAACCCTAGTTGGAAAAGTTGGATACTGTAAGCCCAAACGCTCCAACAGGGAAAAACAGCCCAGTAACGAAAGGAAATAAGGAAATAAATAAACTATGAAAATTAATGAACAATCAAATTAAAATATTTGAGGAACAGTAACATCATTACAACAGATCTTTCATAAGTAAACCAAAAAAAGAGATGTATATGAGCCTGTTCAACACAACATATTTTGTTGCAAGTTTGGACTTTTGAAGTTCTACTGATTCAAGTACTCGATTATTAAGATCATTCCACAACCTGGTCACAGCTGGAATAAAACTTCTAAAAGGTGTGACTACTAGAATTAACTGAATAAAATCGGTTTATTATAAATTACAAACAAATTGAAAGTTATAGGTCCTGTAAATTAACATTAGTGTACGTTATTATTATTATTATTATTATTATTATTACTATTATTATCATTATTATTATTAAAGGCTAAGCTATAACCTTATTTAGAAAAGCAAGAGGTTATAAGCCCAAGGGTTCCAACAGGGAAAAATAGCCCAGTGAGAAAAGGAAAAAAGGAAATAAGCAAACAAGAGAAGCAATAAACATCAAACAGTAACATTAGATTAGATTTTTCATTTATATAAAAAAAAGAGCTAGAGAAATAAGATGAACAGCATGCCCAAGTGTACCCTCAAGCAAGGGAACTCTAATCCAAGACAGTGGAAGGCCATGGTACACCCAGCAACAAAACCGGTGTCGCCTGGCCAGACCTGACTTGGAGAGATCATGCCCTTCTTGCACTGAAAGGTGGACGAAGTTAAACAACCAAGACGTCGTTAGAATGGTTCGAATGTCAGGAGGGAAATTACCGATATCACTCAATGAAATGCGATGATGAATGAAATTATAAATGTGTATACACACACACACACACACACATATATATATATATATATATATATATATATATATATATTATATATATATATATGTATACTGTATATATATATATATATATATATATATATATATATATATATAAATATATATATATATACATATATATATATATATATATATATATATATATGTATATATATATATATATATATATATATATATATATATATGTTTGGAAGATTGAAAGACGTGCACGTGTTTAGGGGTAAGGCTAACGGTATGTCTGATCATTTTTTGGTGGAAGGAAAATTAGTTGTAGCAAAAGAGTGGGGGAATAGAGTAGGTGGATGTAAAAGGGAGCTAGTGAGGGTTGAAGAGCTAATAAAACCGGGGGTAAAAAGTAAATATCAGGAAAGGTTGAAAATGGCATATGACGAGGTGAGAGTAAGAGTAACTGGTAATTTAGAGGAGTGGAAGTTAGCAAAAGAAAATTTTGTTGGGATTGCAAGTGATGTATGTGGCAAGAAGGTTGTTGGAGGCAGCATGAGGAAGGGCAGTGAATGGTGGAATGAAGGAGTGAAGGTAAAAGTGGAAGAGAAAAAGAGGGCTTTTGAAGAATGGCTGCAGAGTAATAGTATAGAGAAGTATGAAAAATATAGAGAGAAAAAGGTGGAAGTAAAGCGCAAGGTACGTGAGGCAAAGAGGGCAGCTGACCTGAGGTGGGGTCAGGGACTGGGTCAGTCATATGAAGAAAATAAGAAGAAGTTTTGGAAAGAAGTGAAGAGAGTAAGGAAGGCCGACGCAAGAATTGAAGAGACAGTGAAAGATGGAAATGGAAGGTTGTTAAAAGGAGAGGAGGCAAGGAAAAGGTGGGCGGAATATTTTGAAAGTTTGCTGAATGTTGAGGATGATAGGGAGGCAGAGATAATTGCTGTTCCAGGTGTTGAGGTGCCAGTGATGGGAGATGAGAATGAGAGAGAGATTACAATAGAGGAAGTGAGGAGAGCACTAGATGAAACGAGAGTAGGAAAAGCATCTGGTATGGATGGTGTGAAAGCTGAGATGTTGAAGGAAGGGGGTGTGACTGTAATTGAATGGTTGGTGAGATTGTTTAATGTGTGTTTTGTGTTGTCAATGGTACCAGTAGATTGGGTCTGTGCATGTATTGTACCACTATATAAGGGTAAGGGAGATGTGCATGAGTGTTGTAATTCAAGAGGTATTAGTTTGTTGAGTGTAGTTGGAAAAGTGTATGGTAGAGTACTGATTAATAGGATTAAGGATAAAACAGAGAATGCAATCTGGGAAGTACAGGGGGGTTTTAGAAGAGGTAGGGGTTGTATGAATCAGATTTTTACAGTTAGGCAGATATGCGAGAAATATTTAGCAAAAGGTAAGGAGGTGTATGTTGCGTTTATGGATCTGGAGAAAGCATATGATAGAGTTGATAGGGAAGCAATGTGGAATGTGATGAGGTTATATGGAGTTGGTGGAAGGTTGTTGCAAGCAGTGAAAAGTTTCTACAAAGATAGTAAAGCATGTGTTAGGATAGGAAATGAAGTGAGCGATTGGTTTCCGGTGAGAGTGGGGCTGAGACAGGGATGTGTGATGTCGCCGTGGTTGTTTAACTTGTATGTTGATGGAGTGGTGAGAGAGGTGAATGCTCGAGTGCTTGGACGAGGATTAAAACTGGTAGGCGAGAATGATCATGAATGGGAGGTAAATCAGTTGTTGTTTGTGGATGATACTGTACTGCTAGCAGACACAGAAGAGAAGCTTGACCGACTAATGACAGAATTTGGAAGGGTGTGTGAGAGAAGGAAGTTGAGAGTTAATGTGGGTAAGAGTAAGGTTATGAGATGTACGAGAAGGGAAGGTGGTGCAAGGTTGAATGTCATGTTGAATGGAGAGTTACTTGAGGAGGTGGATCAGTTTAAGTACTTGGGGTCTGTTGTTGCAGCAAATGGTGGAGTGGAAGCAGATGTACGTCAGAGAGTCAATGAAGGTTGCAAAGTGTTGGGGGCAGTTAAGGGAGTAGTAAAAAAATAGAGGGTTGGGCATGAATGTAAAGAGAGTTCTATATGAGAAAGTGATTGTACCAACTGTGATGTATGGATCGGAGTTGTGGGGAATGAAAGTGATGTAGAGACAGAAATTGAATGTGTTTAAGATGAAGTGTCTGAGGAGTATGGCTGGTGTATCTCGAGTAGATAGGGTTAGGAACGAAGTGGTGAGGGTGAGAACGGGTGTAAGAAATGAGTTAGCGGCTAGAGTGGATATGAATGTGTTGAGGTGGTTTGGCCATGTTGAGAGAATGGAAAATGGCTGTCTGCTAAAGAAAGTGATGAATGCAAGAGTTGATGGAAGAAGTACAAGAGGAAGGCCAAGGTTTGGGTGGATGGATGGTGTGAAGAAAGCTCTGGGTGATAGGAGGATAGATGTGAGAGAGGCAAGAGAGCATGCTAGAAATAGGAATGAATGGCGAGCCATTGTGACGCAGTTCCGGTAGGCCCTGCTGCTTCCTCCGGTGCCTTAGATGACCGCGGAGGTAGCAGCAGTAAGGGACTCAGCAGTATGAAGCTTCATCTGTGGTGGAAATGTGGGAGGTTGGGCTGTGGCACCCTAGCAGTACCAGCTGAACTCGGCTGAGTCCCTGGTTAGGCTGGAGGAACGTAGAGAGTAGAGGTCCCCTTTTTTGTTTTGTTTCTTGTTGATGTCGGCTACCCCCCAAAATTGGGGGAAGTGCCTTTGGTATATGTATGATGTATATGTATATATATATATATATATATATATATATATATATATATATATATATATACACTATATATATATATATATATATATATATATATATATATATATATATATATATGGATATATGAGATCGAGAGGTCTTATCTCTTATACTTTTAAGAAATGCTATAGTTTTCTAGAAAAATCATCAAAAAATATAATCGCACTGATATATTTGAATTCATAGGAGGGAGAGAGAGAGAGAGAGAGAGAGAGAGAGAGAGAGAGAGAGAGAGAGAAAGAGAGAGAGAGAGAGAGAGAGAGAGAGAGAGAGAGAGAGAGATAAGTTAGATAAGATCATATGAACTCTCTAAATGCTTGAGCCAAATCGCTCTACCAAAGAGCAAATAGTCTCCGCGGATGGACTAAAAAGTCATTTAGACATCCAAAACTCTCTCTCTCTCTCTCTCTCTCTCTCTCTCTCTCTCTCTCTCTCTCTCTCTCTCTCTATATATATATATATGTATATATATATTACCTTTATCCATCCAATATTTACATTATTTGGAAGTGCCCAAAGGATCACACCAAACTACTAACTTCTTTTCAAGCTTGTGTTGGATTTGTATTTCTTTTGGGTGAAGAGCCCGTGTTCCCAAAATGTTTAGTGACCCCCTAAACATAAAACCAAACCCAAACCACATGTGACATTGGTTGATTTTCAGGCGTAGTCGCTGGTCACGTGTTTTTTTTTTCCCTTTTCTTTTTTTATAAAATCGTGGTTTGGTTATGGATTGTTTCTTATTTTACTGAAAACACCCCGTCATATTCCTTTTTCTTGAATCGTAACAGCAGTAAGGAACCAATGTCTTATCTTATTTCATGAACTCTCATTACGATTTGTGGTGGTTAACCTTTTTTAAATGCATGGTCTCTTTTCAAATCAGCATAAAATTCTTACACCCCTGAAGTGTTGAAATACAAGAGAAAACCACTTAAATGCTATGATATAAAGTGATTTGATGGGTAGTAAATAAAAAAATAAAAAAAGGGTTCTAGGACAAATGCTGTGTTACTTTTTTAGCAGAAAAAAGTAAACCTGTGTATAAGGATTTTTTTTTTTTTATACTTATACGGTTAGGAACCGACCACACACCTCATAGGGGAGCAGGCACCTTTGATTAAGAAACATGAGTGAGATCAATCACAACTTTGTTGATACCATTGTCATTAATTGTGGCTATTAGGGATTGCTGTCCGTCCATTTGCTATTTAGGTGTTGTTTTTGGTTCAGTTTGTAAAGAATGAAGCTAATTTTAGTTTTGCGATTCATAATTTTCCGACAATTGTCACTCAAATTACTGAATATGATATCCATAACTACCAAAACTTTAGTTACCTTGGACAATTTTGACAAGGGAAATTTTAATTCTATAATGATTTTATAAGCTTGCAGTAAAAACCTATATATAACCGGAAGAAATAAGTCTAATTTTGATCTTATACTTTTCTTGCATGTTGGTTTAGTTTTTGAAATAGCGGAGACCACCAAATTTCCCCAAACTGGAGGGTTATGGATTCTTTAGGTAATTAGTATCAATATCTAAAACCAGCTCAGGCCACGTCTTTAGGTTGGACTATACATGTATATGTTGCCCATAAATTATACACGCCAAGTTTTGTAGCTGTTGTTTTTATTAGTCATTATGGCTAAAAATTAGCAATGGCAATAATTGATTATTCTAGACTGAGAAGATACTATAGGATTTCTGGTATAGGATTTACATATAAAACTTAGTTGAGTTACCAGCATTATTTTTTCTAACATGGCTATCATTTCAATTGGTGGCATTTTATGCCATATTGCATGTAAAAAAATGATAAATGAATAAAAAGTTGATTTATTTTATGTTAAATTACATGTAACGAAATAAAAATATATGTAACAATATAAATGGATATATTTCATGTTATATTCCATGTCAAAATAATAAATAAATAACAAAGGAAACAGTTTTATTGTATACACATCATGCATTATATTGCAAGTAAATATCAAGATTTAGAATACAGTGTTACAAATGAATGACCTTGTCAATAGCTGGACCAACCCCCGTGGGCATCTATCACCTAGTTTAGACGTGTAGGCATGGAGGCCACGAGCCGTTCGCAAATGTTTGGTCGGCGTCGCACTGACTCCCATACCTCTCTCACCGATTGGTCAATAGCATCCCATGTCCGTTCTGGTCCAATCTTTATTTCCTGCTTCATTATTCCCCACAGATTCTCAATAGGGTTAATATCACAGCCTTTGGTAGGCCAGTCCATCATCAGAATTTCAGGGTGCCTCCTGAACCACTCTGTCACAATGTGGGCTGTGTGTATACTGCTATTGTCTTGGACAAATATGATGGCCTCGCCGTCGGGGATTGCCATGGCTCTTGCTGTTGGCAGCATCACATCATCAAGAATAGATATATATTTCCTGGCATTCAAGGTGCCGTTAATTCTTACTGATTCCCCTGGGCCAAAACTCGACATCCATCCCCAATAACTTACCCCAACCCTCCCACTTCTGGCTCTCTCCTGAATATTGTTTGCATCGTATCTTGTGCCGATGCGACGCCAGACATGCCTTGCTCTGGCCTCAACTGAAATGAAATAAGTTACATCGCTAAATATCACATTTTTCCAAAATTATAAATCTTCAGGTAAATACTGCAGAGCAAAGCCTAGACGGGTGTCACGGTGCCATTGCTCAAGCTGTTCTTTGACAGCTGGAACATGACACCTGATCGAGTACTCCCTCAGTCGACGTCTAGTTGCCTGTGCAGTACACGGGATATGAAGTTCTTGTGTGATAGCTACAGATGCTTTCATAGGGTTAGCTGTTGATACTGCCAGGATTTGTTGATCTTGCTGTGGTGTTGTCACTCGAGGTCGTCCTATCCTTCGTCTATTTGCTAAAGTTCCTTCTTCACGCCTTCTTAATATCCACCTCTGGACTGTGCGAGTTGACACTCCAATGCTGATAGAAATATCTCGGGTCGGAACACCACGCTCCCACTCACCAACGATCTGGCCTCTTTGAGTGATACTCTCAACAGAGTTGTCTTTGTTTGCTGCGGCCATCTCTACAAATATTGTCGTATATATGAATAACATATATGGATCATAGAGCACAATGTCATGTATTACAACAATTATTCCAAATAAACAATATAGATAAACAAAACTCCTGAAACCAACACCTACCTATTACAAATACTCCTTATTACCAATGAATTATTTTACCCAATAGCTGAAAACACCTGGCTGTCAAGACCACTGGCTTTTGGATTGCCAATTCTTTGCTGTGTTCCACGTCACCTCGTGAGCCAGGACCCACCCCCTCCCCTCAAAACTATCGTTCAGAATTCAAACGATGATATAAATAATGTTAGAACGATATATGGCACTTTTCATTGCGAGTTGGAATCATTGATATTGCTATTAATTGTTATCAATAAGGGTATTACCATCATCATCATCATCATCACTTCATGTTAATAAGCAAACCTCGTCAAGACATACATGAATAAAAAACGGCATTAGCCGGCCGGCCCCCTTAAGATCACCCAATTGCCACCTCTCCCCCACCATCTTTAATCCCCACCTGGTTATATCCTTCTACCCCCCCTCCCCACATGTTCGAGGTTTAAAGGTCTAACAGTTTTGTTGAGATCCTTCAGGTGGAAGTTTTTTTTAGAAAATGAAAAACAAAATACTAAGATGGCAATGTTTCATAGATTTTGCTTTCCAAGTGTTTACAATTATGTCAAAACTATAAACAACGAAGTAAATATGCAAAAGACTGATTGAAAAGATATCGAGAGTAATGGATATCTTGAAGAGCTTATAAGGAGTTGGATATCAGGTCATGAAACGACAAATAAAATCGTAATACAAAAAGTCAATGCTAGACTCGGACCTTTGAGCAATCGTCACAAGGGAAGGAGGTTCGCTTGGAAATGAGCGAATTGCCAAGATAATTTGATTGATCGATTGATTGATTAGGAGTTTTCTAGTATCCTGACATCTAGGCTATTGCTGCCGAATCGGATAATTTGAGTAAACAATGTGTTAATAGTATAATCTTTTATACCCTACATGCTATATACCACACCATCACTATAATAACGCACCAATGACCAGTTTTATCGCATGTCTTTTCATATATTTTATTTTCACCAATCATTTCTGAAACCATATGAATTATGTTAACTGATGATGCATTTTAAATCTCCAACCTTAAACAAATATAACTGATATAGAAAATAATGCTATTTTCTTTAAGAGGGCTGGAGCCAAGTAGCCCGTGTTAAAAGTTGACCCCATCCACACCAAGCTACGTGGCTCATGATCGAAATCAAAGAAAACAGTGAAATAAACAAGTAAACCTTCAAACCTTTTTTACTTTCTAAATTTTTAACAAAGGCCATTTATTAATGATTGGTGACCCAATAGGTGCTATTTGAAATGATACATTATTAGCGCCCACATATATTACGTACAGGGTGTATGTATGTGTTTAGAGAGAGAGAGAGAGAGAGAGAGAGAGAGAGAGAGAGAGAGAGAGAAATAAACTGCTTAGGAAAATGAAAACGAATATTTCCGTGTGATGAATATTAATATGAGTAATCAGTTCCAAAAATATTCCAGAATTTTTTTTAAGGAAATTCAAATAATTTACTTATGATAAAATCTCTTGATGAATTGTTTTCGAAATAATATTAGATTACAGTTATTAAAAGAATAAAAAAGTTCTTTCGTTTTTCATATATATTTCTTTCATCATCGCATTTCTTTAAGTGATATCGGTAATTTCCCTCCTCCTGACATTCGAACCATGTTAACGACGTCTCGGTGTTTAACTTCGTCCACCTTTCAGGGAAAGATGGGCATGATCTCTCCAAGTCGGGTCTGGCCAGGCGACACCGGTTTTGTTGATGGGTGTACATAGGCTATGGCACTACCCAGGACTAGAAGCAGTGCTACTGCAGTAAACATGTATGTGGTAAACAAATCCTAGAAACAATCATTTTGACTTGAACTTATTTCCAGAAATAATTCTTTTACAAAGAATTTTCATATTTGAAACCTTGAAGTTTGACAATAATCGTCTCAG
>NC_090746.1:11710409-11740409 GCF_036898095.1 Palaemon carinicauda
GCAGTGCAGAATATCTAGTCAAACAGCATTGAGGTGTGCTGTAGACAAAACAGAGTGGTTTAAAGTTTAGGTGGGATTGCAACAACAATTGGCTTCAAACTGGTTGCTGTTTGCAATTATCATGAACATATGAACCGATGGTATTAGACAAGAGTCCCCGTGGTCTATGTTATTTGTAGATGAGATAAAGATCTGTGAAGAGAGTAATAGGGTTGAAGAATATCTGATAGTTTAGTGGTATGCACTAGAGAGGAGGGATATGAAAATCAGCCAAAGTAACATAAAGTATTATATAAGCAAATGAGGGAGATAGTAGGAACACAATGATATTGAAAGTTGTGGAACTGAAAAAGGTAGATGATTTGCAATATTTAGGATCATCAACTATACAAACAGATGGCGGGTGTGATGGGGAGGGGGAGGGGAATTCAACTAGGACATAGCTGGAAGAATATCAGAAGTTTATGTAACAAACGGATATCAGCAAATCCGAAAGGGAAGGCCAAAAGGTAGTTTTAATACCAGCTATGCTGTATGGTTTGGAAGCCGTACCTTTTACCGAGAAGCAAGAAGCAGAGATGGAAGGTACAATGTTGAAAATTTTGAGGTTCTCACAAACAGTAACAAAGAAAGGAATCATTAATAAATTAGTTAGAGGAACTGCACATGTAAACCAGCTTGCAAGGGAAGCAAGACTAAGAAGGTTCGTGCACGTGAAGAGAAGGGAGAAATATTATGTCGGGAGGAGAATGTAGGGCAGTGTCACTAGGTCGAAGGAAGAAAGGAAGGACTAAGAGGATATCTATGGATTTATAAAGAGAAGATATGAGGATAGTTGGTATGACAGAGGATTCTGTGGATAGAAGTAGATGGCGACATGATCCACCAGGCAATCCCCGAATAGAAGACAAAATAAAAAGTTGAAATTATATATATATATGTATATATATATACATATATATATATGTATATATATATACATACATATACAGTATATATATATATATATATATATATATATATATATATATATATATATATATATATATATATATATATACAGTAGTTAGGCATGTTACTCTACGTTTATGATGAATAGACAATGTCCTACAGATAGTTTTCAGAATAACAAGAAAAATGCATTTAGATTTCTTTATTTATTATTTGGTATTGACATGTGTTTCGAATCACTTTGTGATTCATCTTCAAGATTATATTGGTTGATATAATTACGCTTTAATATATAGGCTATAATGGTGAAAATTTTTAAACAAAAATATTTGGAAAATCCAAATAATTGACAAATTTTTCAGCATCATAGCCTATATATTAAAGTATAATTCATGTCCCTACATGGGTATGGATGCAGTATTTTGATAATATATCTAGGTGAAGTATTCTCACAGAACACATTAATTCATCATTACGACACTACGTGCACGGGAACTTTCATTAGCCAACATGGATGAAGATAAGGGTTCCATTAACCCGAGGCTCAATTTACAATATATCTTTCCAGTACACTCCATAATACTTAAGAGAGCGAAAGGGAAGGGTGAGTTAGAATTAGAAAGAGAATGAGAATATTGTGGTATTACGAGTTAGATTTAGTTAGAAAGTGAATGAAAATATTATCCTATTATGATTTAGAATAAGTTAGAGGGTGAAATAGAATATTGTCCTATTATGAGTTAGAATTAGTTAAAAAACGAATGAAAATTTTGTGATATTAGGAGTTAGAATGTGAAAGAAAATATTGTGCTATTTTGAGTTGGAATTAGTTAGAAAACGAATGAGAATATTTTGTTATTATGAGTTAGACTTAGTTAGAAAGCGAATGAGAATATTGTGCTATTATGTGTTAGAATTAGTTAGAAAGCTAAAGAGAATATTGTCCTATTTTGAGTTAGAATTAGTTAGAAAGCGAATGAGAATATTGTGCTGTTATAAGTTAAAATTAGTAGAAAGTGAAAGAGAATATTGTGCAGTTATGAGTTAGAATTAGTTAGAAAGTGAGAGAGAATATTGTGCTGTTATGAGTTAGAATTAGTTAGAAAGCGAATGAGAATATTATGCTGTTATGAGTAAGAATTAGTTAAAAAACGATTGAGAATATTGTGTTGTTATAAGTTAAAATTAGTTAGAAAGTGAAAGAAAATATTTTGCTGTTGAGAGTAAAAATTAGTTAGAAAGCGAATGAGAATATTGTGCCATTTAGAGTCAGAATGCAAAAGCAAATATTGTGCTATTATGAGTTAAAATTGGTTGGAAAGCTAATGGGAATATTGTGCTATAATGAGTTAGAATTAGTTAGAAAGCGAATGGGAATATTGTGCTGTTATGAGTAAGAATTAGTTAGAAAGTGAATGAGAATATTGTGCTGTTATGAGTTAGAATTAGTTAGAAAGCAAATGAGATTATTGTGATATTATAAGTTAGAATTAATTAGAAAGCGAATGAGAATATTGTGCTATTATGAGTTAAAATTAGTTAGAAAGCGAATGAGAATATTGTGCTGTTATGAGTTAGAATTAATTAGAAAGCAAAGGAGAATATTGTGCTATTATGAGTTAAAATTAGTTAGAAAGCGAATGAGAATATTGTGCTGTTATGAGTTAGAATTAGTTAGAAAGTAAATGAGAATATTGTGCTGTTATGAGTTAGAATTAGTTAGAAAGCAAATGAGAATATTGTGGTATTATAAGTTATAATGCAAAATAGAATATTACGCTATTATGAGTTAGAATTAATTAGAAAGCGAAAGAGAATATTGTGCTATTATGAGTTAAAATTAGTTAGAAAGCGAATGAGAATATTGTGCTGTTATGAGTTAAATTTAGTTAGAAAGCGAATGAGAATATTGTGCTGTTATGAGTTAAATTAGTTAGAAAGCGAATGAAAATATTGTGCTGTTATGAGTTAGAATTAGTTAGAAAGCAAATGAGAATATTGTGCTATTATAAGTTAGAATTAGGTAGTAAGCGAATGAGAATATTGTGCTGTTATGATTTGGGATTAGTTAGAAAGCGAATGAGAATATTGTGATGTTATGAGTTAAAATTAGTTAGAAAGCGAATGAGAATATTCTGCTGTTATGAGTTAAAATTAGTTAAAAAGCGAATGAGAATATTGTGCTGTTATGAGTTAGAATTAGTTAGAAAGCAAATGAGAATATTGTGCTGTTATGATTTGGAATTAGTTAGAAAACAAATGAGAATACTGTGCTATTATGAGTTAGAATTAATTAGAAAGCGAATGAGAATATTGTGCTGTTATGAGTTAGAATTAGTTAGAATGCGAAAGAGAATATTGTGTTGTTATGAGTTAGAATTAATTAGAAAGCGAATGAGAATATTCTGCTGTTATGAGTTAAAATTAGTTAGAAAGCGAATGAGACTATTGTGCTGTTATGAGTTAGAATTAGTTAGAAAGCAAATGAGAATATTGTGCTATTATAAGTTAGAATGAAAAAGAGAATATTGCGCTATTATGAGTTCGAATTAGGTAGAAAGCGAATGAGAATATTGTGCTGTTATGAGTTAAAATTAGTTAGAAGGCAAATGAAAATATTGTGCTATTATGAGTTAGAATTAGTTAGAATGCGAAAGAGAATATTGTGCAA
This sequence comes from Palaemon carinicauda, assembly GCF_036898095.1. Classification (NCBI taxonomy): domain Eukaryota; kingdom Metazoa; phylum Arthropoda; class Malacostraca; order Decapoda; family Palaemonidae; genus Palaemon; species Palaemon carinicauda. The sequence continues at coordinate 11,714,032 of NC_090746.1, forward strand.
TTGTAAGCTAGAATTAGTTGGAAAGGGAATGGGAATATTGTGCTTTTATGAGTTAGAATTAGTTAGAAAGCGAATGAGAATATTGTGTTGTTATGAGATAGAATTAGTTAGAAAGTGAATGGGAATATTGTGCTGTTATGAGTTAGAATTAGTTAGAATGCAAAAGAGAATATTGTGCTATTATGAATTAGAATTAGTTAGAATGCAAAAGAGAATATTGTGCTGTTATGAGTTAAAATTTGTTAGAATGCGAAAGAGAATATTGTGCTGTTATGAGTTGGAATTAGTTAGAATGGGAAAGAGAATAGTGTGCTGTTATGAGTTGGAATTAGTTAGAATGTGATAGAGAATATTGTGCTGTTATGAGTTGGAATTAGTTAGAATGCGAAAGAGAATAGTGTGCTGTTATGAGTTGGAATTAGTTAGGATGCGAAAGAGAATATTGTGCTATTATGAGTTAGAATTAGTTAGAATGCGAAAGAGAATATTGTGCTGTTATGAGTTGGAATTCGTTAGAATGCGAAAGAGAATAGTGTGCTGTTATGAGTTGGAATTAGTTAGAATGCGAAAGAGAATAGTGTGCTGTTATGAATTGGAATTAGTTAGAATGCGAAAAAGAATATTGTGCTGTTATGAGTTAGAATTAGTTAGAATGCGAAAGAGAATATTGTGCTGTTAAGAGTTGGAATTCGTTAGAATGCGAAAGAGAATAGTGTGCTGTTATGAGTTGGAATTAGTTAGAATGCGAAAGAGAATATTGTGCTGTTATGAGTTGGAATTAGTTAGAATGCGAAAGAGAATAGTGTGCTGTTATGAGATGGAATTAGTTAGAATGCGAAAGAAAATATTGTGCTGTTATGAGTTGGAATTAGTTAGAATGCGAAAGAGAATAGTGTGCTGTTATGAGTTGGAATTAGTTAGAATGCAAAAGAGAATAGTGTGCTGTTATGAGTTGGAATCAGTTAGAATGCGAAAAAGAATAGTGTGCTGTTATGAGTTGGAATTAGTTAGAATGTGATAGAGAATATTGTGCTGTTATGAGTTGGAATTAGTTAGAATACGAAAGAGAATAGTGTGCTGTTATGAGTTGGAATTAGTTAGAATGCGAAAGAGAATATTGTGCTGTTATGAGTTGGAATTAGTTAGAATGCGAAAGAGAATATTGTGCTGTTATGAGTTGGAATTAGTTAGAATGCGAAAGAGAATAGTGTGCTGTTATGAGTTGGAATTAGTTAGAATGTGATAGAGAATATTGTGCTGTTATGAGTTGGAATTAGTTAGAATGCGAAAGAGAATAGTGTGCTGTTATGAGTTGGAATTAGTTAGGATGCGAAAGAGAATATTGTGCTGTTATGAGTTAGAATTAGTTAGAATGCGAAAGAGAATATTGTGCTGTTATGAGTTAGAATTAGTTAGAATGCGAAAGAGAATATTGTGCTGTAATGAGTTGGAATTCGTTAGAATGCGAAAGAGAATAGTGTGCTGTTATGAGTTGGAATTAGTTAGAATGCGAAAGAGAATAGTGTGCTGTTATGAATTGGAATTAGTTAGAATGCGAAAAAGAATATTGTGCTGTTATGAGTTAGAATTAGTTAGAATGCGAAAGAGAATATTGTGCTGTTAAGAGTTGGAATTCGTTAGAATGCGAAAGAGAATAGTGTGCTGTTATGAGTTGGAATTAGTTAGAATGCGAAAGAGAATATTGTGCTGTTATGAGTTGGAATTAGTTAGAATGCAAAAGAGAATAGTGTGCTGTTATGAGATGGAATTAGTTAGAATGCGAAAGAAAATATTGTGCTGTTATGAGTTGGAATTAGTTAGAATGCGAAAGAGAATAGTGTGCTGTTATGAGTTGGAATTAGTTAGAATGCAAAAGAGAATAGTGTGCTGTTATGAGTTGGAATCAGTTAGAATGCGAAAAAGAATAGTGTGCTGTTATGAGTTGGAATTAGTTAGAATGTGATAGAGAATATTGTGCTGTTATGAGTTGGAATTAGTTAGAATACGAAAGAGAATAGTGTGCTGTTATGAGTTGGAATTAGTTAGAATGCGAAAAAGAATATTGTGCTGTTATGAGTTGGAATTAGTTAGAATGCGAAAGAGAATATTGTGCTGTTATGAGTTGGAATTAGTTAGAATGCGAAAGAGAATAGTGTGCTGTTATGAGTTGGAATTAGTTAGAATGCGAAAGAGAATAGTGTGCTGTTATGAATTGGAATTAGTTAGAATGCAAAAAAAAGAATATTGTGCTGTTATGAGTTGGAATTAGTTAGAATGCGAAAGATAATATTGTGCTGTTATGAGTTGGAATTAGTTTGAATGCGAAAGAGAATAGTGTGCTGTTATGAGATGGAATCAGTTAGAATGCAAAAGAAAATATTGTGCTGTTATGAGTTGGAATTAGTTAGAATGCGAAAGAGAATAGTGTGCTGTTATGAGTTAGAATTAGTTAGAATGTGAAAGAGAATATTGTTCTGTTATGAGTTAGAATTAGTTAGAAAGCGAAAGAGAATAGTGTGCTGTTATGAATTGGAATTAGTTAGAATGCGAAAGAGAATAGTGTGCTGTTATGAGTTGGAATTAGTTAGAATGCAAAAGAGAATAGTGTGCTGTTATGAGTTGGAATCAGTTAGAATGCGAAAAAGAATAGTGTGCTGTTATGAGTTGGAATTAGTTAGAATGTGATAGAGAATATTGTGCTGTTATGAGTTGGAATTAGTTAGAATACGAAAGAGAATAGTGTGCTGTTATGAGTTGGAATTAGTTAGAATGCGAAAGAGAATATTGTGCTGTTATGAGTTGGAATTAGTTAGAATGCGAAAGAGAATAGTGTGCTGTTATGAGTTGGAATTAGTTAGAATGCGAAAGAGAATAGTGTGCTGTTATGAGTTGGAATTAGTTAGAATGTGATAGAGAATATTGTGCTGTTATGAGTTGGAATTAGTTAGAATGCGAAAGAGAATAGTGTGCTGTTATGAGTTGGAATTAGTTAGGATGCGAAAGAGAATATTGTGCTGTTATGAGTTAGAATTAGTTAGAATGCGAAAGAGAATATTGTGCTGTTATGAGTTGGAATTAGTTAGAATGCGAAAGAGAATAGTGTGCTGTTATGAGTTGGAATTAGTTAGAATGCGAAAGAGAATAGTGTGCTGTTATGAATTGGAATTAGTTAGAATGCGAAAAAGAATATTGTGCTGTTATGAGTTAGAACTAGTTAGAATGCGAAAGAGAATATTGTGCTGTTAAGAGTTGGAATTCGTTAGAATGCGAAAGAGAATAGTGTGCTGTTATGAGTTGGAATTAGTTAGAATGCGAAAGAGAATATTGTGCTGTTATGAGTTGGAATTAGTTAGAATGCGAAAGAGAATAGTGTGCTGTTATGAGATGGAATTAGTTAGAATGCGAAAGAAAATATTGTGCTGTTATGAGTTGGAATTAGTTAGAATGCGAAAGAGAATAGTGTGCTGTTATGAGTTGGAATTAGTTAGAATGCAAAAGAGAATAGTGTGCTGTTATGAGTTGGAATCAGTTAGAATGCGAAAAAGAATAGTGTGCTGTTATGAGTTGGAATTAGTTAGAATGTGATAGAGAATATTGTGCTGTTATGAGTTGGAATTAGTTAGAATACGAAAGAGAATAGTGTGCTGTTATGAGTTGGAATTAGTTAGAATGCGAAAGAGAATATTGTGCTGTTATGAGTTGGAATTAGTTAGAATGCAAAAGAGAATATTGTGCTGTTATGAGTTGGAATTAGTTAGAATGCGAAAGAGAATAGTGTGCTGTTATGAGTTGGAATTAGTTAGAATGCGAAAGAGAATAGTGTGCTGTTATGAATTGGAATTAGTTAGAATGCAAAAAAAAGAATATTGTGCTGTTATGAGTTGGAATTAGTTAGAATGCGAAAGAGAATATTGTGCTGTTATGAGTTGGAATTAGTTAGAATGCGAAAGAGAATAGTGTGCTGTTATGAGATGGAATCAGTTAGAATGCAAAAGAAAATATTGTGCTGTTATGAGTTGGAATTAGTTAGAATGCGAAAGAGAATAGTGTGCTGTTATGAGTTAGAATTAGTTAGAATGTGAAAGAGAATATTGTTCTGTTATGAGTTAGAATTAGTTAGAAAGCGAAAGAGAATAGTGTGCTGTTATGAATTGGAATTAGTTAGAATGCGAAAGAGAATAGTGTGCTGTTATGAGTTGGAATTAGTTAGAATGCGAAAGAGAATATTGTGCTGTTATGAGTTAGAATTAGTTAGAATGCGAAAGAGAATAGTGTGCTGTTATGAATTGGAATTAGTTAGAATGCGAAAGAGAATATTGTGCTGTTATGAGTTAGAATTAGTTAGAAAGCGAATGAGAATATTGTGCTGTTATGAGTTATAATTAGTTAGAAAGCGAATGAGAATATTGTGCTTTTATGAGTTAGAATTAATTAGAAAGCAAATGAGAATATTGTGCAGTTATGAGTTAGAATTAATTAGAAAACAAATGAGAATATTGTGCTGTTATGAGTTAGAATTAATTAGAAAGGGAATGAGAATATTGTGCTGTTATGAATTAGAATTAGTTAGAAAGCAAATGAGATTATTGTGCAGTTATGAGTTAGAATTAATTAGAAAACGAATGAGAATATTGTGCAGTTATGAGTTAGAATTAATTAGAAAACGAATGAGAATATTGTGCAGTTATGAGTTAGAATTAATTAGAAAACGAATGAGATTATTGTGCAGTTATGAGTTAGAATTAATTAGAAAACGAATGAGATTATTGTGCAGTTATGAGTTAGAATTAATTAGAAAACGAATGAGAATATTGTGCAGTTATGAGTTAGAATTAATTATAAAGCAAATGAGAATATTGTGCTGTTATGAGTTAGAATTAATTATAAAGCAAATGAGAATATTGTGCTATTATGAGTTGAAATTAATTAGAAAGGGAATGAGAATATTGTGCTGTTATGAGTTAAAATTAATTAGAAAGGGAATGAGAATATTGTGCTGTTATCAGTTAGAATTAGTTAGAAAGCGAATGAGAATATTGTGCTGTTATGAGTTGAAATTAATTAGAAAGGGAATGAGAATATTGTGCTATTATGAGTTAGAATTAGTTAGAAAGCGAATGAGAATATTGTGCTATTATGAGTTGGAATTAATTATAAAGCAAATGAGAATATTGTGCTGTTATGAGTTGAAATTAATTAGAAAGGGAATGAGAATATTGTGCTGTTATGAGTTAAAATTAATTAGAAAGGGAATGAGAATATTGTGCTGTTATCAGTTAGAATTAGTTAGAAAGCGAATGAGAATATTGTGCTGTTATGAGTTGAAATTAATTAGAAAGGGAATGAGAATATTGTGCTATTATGAGTTAGAATTAGTTAGAAAGCGAATGAGAATATTGTGCTATTATGAGTTGGAATTAATTATAAAGCAAATGAGAATATTGTGCTATTATGAGTTGGAATTAATTATAAAGCAAATGAGAATATTGTGCTATTATGAGTTGGAATTAATTATAAAGCAAATGAGAATATTGTGCAGTTATGAGTTAGAATTAATTAGAAAACAAATGAGAATATTGTGCTGTTATGAGTTAGAATTAATTAGAAAGGGAATGAGAATATTGTGCTGTTATGAATTAGAATTAGTTAGAAAGCAAATGAGATTATTGTGCAGTTATGAGTTAGAATTAATTAGAAAACGAATGAGAATATTGTGCTGTTATGAGTTAGAATTAATTAGAAAACGAATGAGATTATTGTGCAGTTATGAGTTAGAATTAATTAGAAAACGAATGAGATTATTGTGCAGTTATGAGTTAGAATTAATTAGAAAACGAATGAGAATATTGTGCAGTTATGAGTTAGAATTAATTATAAAGCAAATGAGAATATTGTGCTGTTATGAGTTAGAATTAATTATAAAGCAAATGAGAATATTGTGCTATTATGAGTTGGAATTAATTATAAAGCAAATGAGAATATTGTACTCTTATGAATTAAATTAATTAGAAAGGGAATGAGAATATTGTGCTATTATGAGTTAGAATTAGTTAGAAAGCGAATGAGAATATTGTGCTATTATGAGTTGGAATTAATTATAAAGCAAATGAGAATATTGTGCTATTATGAGTTGGAATTAATTATAAAGCAAATGAGAATATTGTGCTATTATGAGTTGGAATTAATTATAAAGCAAATGAGAATATTGTGCTATTATGAGTTGGAATTAATTATAAAGCAAATGAGAATATTGTGCTGTTATGAGTTAAAATTAATTAGAAAGCGAATGAGAATATTGTGCTGTTATGAGTTAGAATTAGTTAGAAAGCGAATGGGAATATTGTGCTATTATGAGTTAGAATTAGTTAGAAAGCGAATGAGAATATTGAGCTATTATGAGTTAGAATTAGTTAGAAAGCGAATGAGAATATTGTACTCTTATGTATTACAATTAGTTAGAAAGCGAAAGAGAATATTGTGTTTTTGGAAAGTATTTGTAAACGTAAGAAATCGAGTCTTTTTTCGCATTTTTATTTATTTTTCTTCAAAATAAAACAAATGAAACCATTTGAAGACTAATGTACCTTGACGCCAAATTTTATCTGACAACGAGGATTTAAGAAAATTAAACATTGGGACTGAAATGAAAAACTAAGTTTTTCCTACCTTTTACCATCATTCTATCAGCCGGTAATTTTATTTCTTGGATAATATTCTTTTAAATATATCTAATATCTTACTGTTTGCTTTATTGAGCATTTGAATAAAGAAAAAAAATAGAATTCAGTGAAAGTATTCATATTTTGTACGTCCAGAGATCGCTTACTGCCTACCGCCCACCATTCGACCCAGCAAGAGACATATTAGGGGGTGGAGATCGAGGGGAAGGCAGGGAATTAGATGGCGAGATAAGGTGAAGGATGATATGGAGAGAAGAGGTTTAATGGAAGAGGACGCCTTAGATAGAAGGCACATGAGTAAATAGTAATTTTTCCTCTGTCATTCGTTGTCCCTACTTTAAATCAACTAAATCGCCTAATACAATTGTAATTCGAGTCTCATGTTTTTTCATAGTCCATTCAAGCAAAGAAAAAAAAATCAGAAATTGGGTATATATTTGTATAATACACAAAGCATCGTTTCGTAAAAACAATTAAATTTCTCTAAGTGTAAGGAGTGACCATTGGCTGGCTGAACTCTTAATAATAAAGAATATATTTTCCTTTTCTTTTTCGTCTACTAAAGAAATAAAACACTTATAAAGCAATATATGACGATAAATAATTTCCTTAAAGTATTATCAAATAGAACCGAAAAGAATCGTAATTCAGCCAGATATTTAACCTGAGACTCTAACTTTGCCATAAAAATTTCCGTTTATACAATAAAGTTAGTGGGAAGTTACATGTCTAATATAATATCGTGCAAAACATATCGCAATATAGTATTTCTCTATATGTGCGAACCAATGAAATAGTGGTTGGATGAAGTAAACATATTTTTCTGCAATCTTGTTTCGTTTGTGAACCATTCCTCACATCAGTAATATTATCCTTTATTTCGAAAGGAACTCCAACTAATTCAGAGCACAATTAAAAGCTTACATTTTTTCTTAATCTATATTTAGGTCTCTCAATTATGTTGTTTTTCATAAGAAGGAAATTATTAAGGTTCTATCTCCTAAGCAAAATTTCCTTTCCATAAAATTATATAAACTTTTTTCTGTCAGTATATAAAACATATCTTTATATTGTAGAGTGACAATAATTTCTATATCTAGGTCTAACAGTTATGTTTTTTTTATAGATTGATAATTATGAAGGTTCTATCTCGTATGCAAAATTTCCTTTCCAAAAAATTACATAAACTATTTTTTCTACTTATTTTGTATCAGTATATAAGACATACATCCTTATATTGTAGAGTGACAGTCATTATTTTGATTGTCTATAAATCTAATTAGAAGAAATATTGATTTAAAAAGTAATAAACCTAAAAGAAAGTAATAAAATAATAGAGAATGCTAGAAACCCCTGCAATTTACGGCCACGCCGACGAACAAAGAATGCCCGAGTACCAGAAGTGGTTGTGGAATTGCCATTTATTAGAACTGTATGAACGAAGAAAGAAAGTGTTCGCGTGAGACAGACTAAAATAAGAAATTTTTCCGTCTATTTCTCTTTTACGTTTATCCGGAAGCAAATTTTACGAGAAGTGATCTGATAAAATATTCAAGATATGTAAAAATATGTTGAACTTGTATCGGCTATACTCTCTCTCTCTCTCTCTCTCTCTCTCTCTCTCTCTCTCTCTCTCTCTCTCTCTTTCTCTCTCTCTCTCTCTCTCTCTGTATATATATATATATATATATATGTATATATATATATATATATATACATATATATATATATATATATATATACATATTTATTATTGTATAAATTCAAATTTTGAAAAGTACATTTATATAACAATACATAACAATAAGTACACACACAAAAACAAACATACACTCACACATAGACACACACACACACACATATATATATATATATATATATATATCGCGTAAAGTAGATGCTTTAAGACTGGTTTTAACATAAACATTAAATGAACAGTTTTTTCCTTACTTCACAAAGAAGTCTTATGATACATTGAAAAAAAAAATGCTTTGCACCTAAACATAACATTCCTTTTCAGTCAACATAATACTGCCCCAACAAACGTAAGGAACCAAAAATGAAATACGAGAAAATGACGCAAGACGGCGAAAGGAAATCGGATCTATATTCTTTTTCGAGGGGGCTCGTGTGAAAGAAAATCTTTGAAAGGGAGTCCCTTTTCTTGTTGGCTTTGGATGATGTGCTTAAGAGTGGAAAAAGTCACCAGCCCACTCTTTCCGGAACCCTTGTGAGAGACTTACTTTTACGCTCTCTCTCTCTCTCTCTCTCTCTCTCTCTCTCTCTCTCTCTCTCTCTCTCTTTCTCTCTCTCTCTCTCAATTCGGCTTTTACTCTCTATGTACGTTCTACTATCTTTCTCTAACTATTTCATTCTCACAATTCTCTCACCCTCCGTTTTAAATATTTTAGTGAGGATTTTTCTCATAAGTGATCTAAATTCATTTAATAACTATTAATATGAGAAAAGTTGAATTGTAAATATACATGAAGTTATTCACTATAAATGTGAATTGACGGATATTAATAGGTGGCATGGATAAAGTGAATGACTTTAATACATAATTGTTTTTTGTGTGCGAGTTTGTGTTTAGAAAAATAAAGATCCTTTAATAATCACTAATACTGTAAATGGAAAGAGTGAATATGCGCATTATCACAAACAAATAAGCACACATACTACTCCTAGATTCTCCACAGGGACCACCTGCTGTGCACATGGGGCAGTAAAGCCCATCCTGCAGTGTCAGGGTCACACACTGGCCAACAGTAAGGGTGTCAGGCTTTGGACATCCAAGGGCATTCCAATCCATTGCTCCCGATGCATATGCCTCGTCATCTTTTGTTTAATGAGTCCCCCTTAGTTACTTTCTGTGGGGACTATCAGTGTTCATTCAATCACTTCTTTCAGGGCGGCTTTATTAGTGCAAATCAACAACATGTTGGTGTATTGGTCACTGATTTCTGTATCTCAGCATATGTCTTCAAAGTGTCATAGTAGTGTGTGTGTGTCTGACATAGTCTTTGCTGTCAGATTTATACGTCTTCTCTGAGGGTGAAAATCTTTAGACTATATTTGTGCATGCCTCCTCCTTACTGTTTTCATCACAAAGGTTGGGCTTGCTATAGATTAAGATGCACTGTTTTAGTTACTAGTTGCCATTGTGGTTTAGTTTGGCATGAACAACCTTCCAATATGTGCTTTTTTATGAATGTTCTGTTGACATAATCAATTACTACCGAATTTTTGCAAAATTTGAGGCACTCGCCTTCTGTGTTCAGGCATCTTCCTACTTCAGATGATTTTGTATATACACTGATTCTAAACCTTCCATCATCTGCTTTCAATAAATAAGACATGAGGAAATACAGGATTTTCTGTTGATTATATTCTGCTATTTGATTTTATGGATTTGGGATATATAGCCCAGCTCTGGATGCATATCTAAAACGTTACAAAGTGTAGAAAATTGCAAAGAGGCACTAACAGTGTGTCTGATTTATTGGTGGTTTGAGCAGTTATGCAACGTGCTGGTTCGATGCGGTGCGTGATCGTCTGGCACAGCCATACCACATATTGACTCCAGGCTCTTCAAATCTCGGATATTTCTAATGTATTGTGTCTAGTGTAGGTAGAGGTAGTGAGCGTGATGTTGAAGCTTAGGCAGTGTCAACCACTATGGGTGGTACAGGGTGGCGATGAGAGCACGTACGACTGTCATGCTCAGTAGAATAAAACACCCACTTTTCAGAGGCAGCATGGTATTGTGAGATGTGACCAATATAGCGGCTTTTAATGCCCCACAACTTTTTGTCTGTCATTCTGCGTAGTTCACATGACGGAAGAAAAGGGAGGAAGGAGAAGTTAACATAGGGTGGTGGCTGATCTGGCAATATGATTGATGGACTTTCCTTCCTGTAGGAAATGACGTTAGCTGCTTAGCTAATGAATGGTCTACATCCATAGGATATCGAGTGATGAGATATGTAGGGAACTTGCGGGGCCTGTTTACAGCATCCTGAACATCTAACATAAGAGACAGAACCTCACCACTCTTGACCCTATTTATGATATGAAGGTGATGCCTCGATGTGTACACACATCGAGACGTGACCGCAGACATTTTAACTTCAGGCTGAACATCTAGGCAACCTCCGATAGCTATCGAACTTTCATATTAACCTCCGGATTCTGCCTAAATACAAGCTTTATGTACTCAGCACGGGGAGCAAAGGCATGGAAAACAAATTTTGTAGCTATGGTAGGTATACTCTGAATAGCAGGTTGAGGCAGGAAGCGATTTAGAACTTCACTTTGAGGGGATGAAGCATCACACTTTGTAGTTTTAGTAGCAGGAGATGATGGTTCATTACTGCTATCAAAATCATCTGCCATATATTGATTGTTGGAGATAGGGGTGTGATCCATCGAGCTAAGGGCTGCATCGGCAGGGACCAACTTACAAGATTCTATAGAAGCAAGTAGTGGTCAGTGTTCCTGTGTAAGCATGTGATTTTCAACATTATCATCACTTAAAGCAAGGTTCTCCTCAACATCAGCAAGAGTACCAGGTCCTGAGAATTCCATAGTCATCTGAGTAGCCTTGACGTGGATACCTACGCCACACACACTGCACTGCACATGACCGGTTTAGAAAAAACTTGAACGTTGTGGTATGGCCAAGTGAATGAGATCTTTAATCCTAAATAAAGTTTAAACCCAAACCCTCTTAAACACACTAATGTCATAACACTGATCACTGAGACCTACCGCAGCTTTCAAGTCAATTCTAGCTGATGATAGCTCTCCTAAATAATTGAGAAAGTATGCAGAGCACTTAAAACCAGGCATTGACAAAGTTCAAAGATGGCGTTCACTCTAAAAGTCATGCTTTCTCTATTATACGGCTCAATACTACACATCATTATGAACTTAAATTAAGGATAAAAGAAGAATATTATCAATAAGTACCAAGTCAAATATTTCACTATGTGATTTGTTTATATCTTCTTTTAATTCTCATCGATAAATTTACTAAAGGTGTATTTACTCTTGTATATCATTATACATTTACTACCGGTACTCAGATTCTTCTACTTAACATTCACTTTACCTCATAGGCACGTGATTTTTTATAATTAAATGATGATTAATTAGCTGGAAGAGATGAGAGCCATCAATGAAATTTTTTTCATCTCTCTCTCTCTCTCTCTCTCTCTCTCTCTCTCTCTCTCTCTCTCTCTCTTTTAAAACCAAGACAATTTACAACTAAATGAAACGCTTTGGCGCGTAAATGGAAAATTAATAGATAATGGTATTTTAAGTTGATTGATATGCATTTAATGTTTATAAGACAAATGCTTATATTCCTGTCCCAATTCGAGTTTAAACTTGGAATTATCTATAAAACAAATGATAAATTCACAAGATAATTTAAACCTTTTATGAATATTGCTACATTACATTTACAATTACTATTCAAAGTCGATATTCGAAGCCTCCTGACAGTTTTCACAATTAAATTTCTGTACTCTGCGAGGTAAGAGACTTTTAATTCTTTCAAAGTGAAAAATTTTCTTCACTTATGCGCCCCTCATCCGTTAACTAGGTTTCCTAGTATTTATCACTTAATTTATCACAATTTGAGCATCTATGTCAAATCTCTGCAATAAAAATGAGGACTTCATTTGATTACTCAATGAAAATGAGTGGCCATCTCAATAAGAAGAGGCTGTTGAATATTTTATTTACCACGTACCGGAAGGTCGAAATCCTTAAGGGTGAAAACGAGTGTAATGGTCGGAAACTGGGTACGAGATGGGTGCTGTCGGTAAGAGTTAGTAGGAGGAAATTAAGTGTTCTTTAGAAAGCTGCCTTTAGAATAAGAGGAGGAGCCTTTGAGAGCAGAGTCTCTCTGGACAAACGACTTGAATTATAGAGATTCTTGTTCCGATGGAAAATTGCTCCCGAGAGAGAATATGAGAGAACTTGGTTTGAGGCCCCAGAGACTTTCCATTATTGTGAAATCAAAAGGAATACAGATGAGTAGCTATTCAGTTTTAGGTCCCTGAGGAATAAACTCTCTCTCTCTCTCTCTCTCTCTCTCTCTCTCTCTCTCTCTCTCTCTCTCTCTCTCTCTCTCTCTCTCTCTCTCTCTCATCCTTTTCTTCAATAAAATGCTTTATAAACAAGGATTTATTGAGTTCGTGACTTTAATTTAAACGAAAAGAATCATTGGTTACAATCAAGCGGGCGCACAAACACACACACACACATATATATATATATATATGTGTGTGTGTGTGTGTGTGTAAGTGTATGCAAAACTCACAGGAATACGTGATGCACAGCAGCAACATAAAAAAATATAAGTCGAAATTTAAAAGATTGCTTGAATGCTAACCAGTTTCGTCTCTATGACTGATTTCTTGGAAAGATTTTCACAATATACACGATACAGTGAGAGTAAAAATCATACACAGAATATTTTGTAGAACAAAACGACATTTATAATGTCACCTACAAGGCCAAACTCACAGGCGCTTTCGTGGATGGAGGCCCATTATATCCTATTAGTCAGGTGGGTTGTTTCAAGAGGCATTTTAGATGACAAGGCGCTTCGCTTTTTCTTTAGGGCTTCAGACAGCCAGAGACAATTTCTTGATATGAATATTCATTTATCTTTAAGAAATATTTAACTTATCCATATATATCAAAAACAAACCCATGAATATATACATACACGAATGTACATGCATATACATAGATGCGTTTACTCCCATATGCAAACTTGTATGCATGTATGTATACATATACAGTATATATGTGTGTATGCATATATATATATATATATATATATATATATATATATATATATATACATAATGTACACACACACATACATATATATATATACACATACATACATATATATATATATATATATATATATATACACACTATCATCATCAACATTAGTAGTTACTAGTTCACTGCAGTAAGAAGGCCTCAGATATGTCCCTCCACTTGTGTCTCTTAATGGTCTTTCTGTGTCAGTCCACACCCACAAACTTCTTCGTTCATCAATCCATCGTCTTCTCTCTCTTCACTCGATCATCTTTGTTTATCAATCTTTGATTATAAAAACAGGAGAGTGTATATATTGGATTGAGTTTTATTTTCCTATTCAGTGACTTTTTAGAAATTGAAGTTATTCTTAACTACGTATTCTGACTCTTGTAAGTGTAACAATGTCCATAAAATCATAATGTTAAATGAACACAATACTCTAATTGCCACTTAGATGTCCTTGATTATAAGAATGGAACGGTATATACATTGCATTCGGTTGATCTTAGATGGCCAGTAGTAAAATGTCTTGGCACTTATACTGCAACCCGGTGTTGGATTTTATCCAATGACTTAGCAGAGTCATAACAAATGATTGCTGATTTGTCTAGAAAGACATTTCAAAATCATGTCATATGGCTAAAGATCATGGTTATAATGTACACTGTTAAAAAAACTGTAATTTTAATCGGAAATTCTCCGTAAAAATATACTGTTCTCAACCATATTTCAGTAAAATAAAGGCGACCGTAATTTTATCCTTCTTTGTTATCATTTACGGGTTGGTGACCATAATATCACTCCTTAAAACAGTAAATACCTGGCAACATTTATTCCATTATTTTTACCGTTTTTTGGCAACATTTTAACAGTGTAGGCCATACTAAAAGATATTAAACATTTTATATGACTTCCTATGAAACATTCATGACCAGAAATCAAGGGTGTGTAGCGATGCAGCGAAGCTCAGCCACATTAAATAATATTTACTCCTGTTGAAGTACAAAAGTTACAATAATGAATATGAAAAAGGAGATCGATAACTTTCACTGCTTATGATGAACGCTATTCGCAATGACTTCATTCAATAACTTTAATAATTTTGCATATCAGGTGCCATGGTCATTGTGGTAGCAATAATCCGTTTTGTCTCTTAGTATTCGAAAAAGAACAAATGTTTTCGCTAAAGAAAAATGAGAGATGAGGTTGCTTTCAGGTCTAATGGAATACGTTGATTTTATAAATAGGCTGAATTCATGGAATATAATTTCTGTTTGGCTGCCTGCTAATTCGTCTTGCAATGTGCCAATAAACCGGAAAGAACATTTTATCATTTGTTTTCAATAATAATATTCACTTCATTACTGATAGTTCACTTACGTTAATATTTCTATTATTATCATTGTGCGACGTGAGGAGGGGGGTACTTACGTAAAGGCAGCTTACTGACCACTAACCTTATTCCACAGACAACACAACTTTTCATAGGCCCCAAGGAGTCACATAACAGTAAGTATTGCATGTTTACAATCAACGATTTTTGTCGATAAAGTTGACATTGGCATAAAAAAAAATTGATAACATCATACGGGAATTATGATTGAGTTTCAATTAGCTTGTTATATTCAACGTGGAGTCCGGTGGCGGTTATAGTACTGAGGAAAACGGAGATAGGGCATCCGTCTTCATTTGTATGTGCGTCGCTTGCTGCAAGTGTCTTTCAATTATGGCTTATTTAAATCATGTTTAATTTCAAGGAAATATACTTTCGGTGGGAGAGGGCTTTTGGTATAGGACTGCCATTATGCAATCAACCAATGAATCAGTAACACTTGATATATATATATATACATATACACACACACGCACACACACACACACACACACACACACACACACATATATATATATATATATATATATATATATATATATATATTGTAATCATGAAATTGAATATTCTTCAAAGCTTTCACGTTAACGGTCTTAAACAGCCAAATGACTATTATTGGTGATCATGTCAAATAACCGTTGAATTTTAAATCAAATTTTCCTAATGCAGTGTATTCCATAAAACATATAAATCCACCCAGAAGCTCCTCACCTTTTTAGGATATTCATTGAACAGAAAATCTTTTAATTAACTTGTTATTGCAGGTCTAACCTTCGTGATTTTCCTGTCATTCAAATATGAAATACTTCGGTGTAACGCATCCGAATTCAACAATTAGTAAAAGAAAAATATCAATGGGATAATTGTTTTAAACCCCTATGAGCTTGCTATAAATTTAACAGCAATGCCATATGGAATCCAGTAAACTGTCAACAACTGAATTGGGTGGAATATTTGCATTTCAAATGTTTGACGTGCAAATCAAATTGCAATTATAATCACTAAAGGAATTATTTCGATGTTAAGGGAGAGATTTTTTGACAAAGAATATAAACAAAAATATCGTCATTTAAGGATTTTTATTCAAGAATAATTAAAAGATTATAGACCTTTGAAAAGGCGATGCTCAGGAAACAATCTAATCAGGGCAAAGAATGAATAGAAAATTCCTTAAAATCCCATAACCATTGTTAACACTATGTAAGTAAAATGGAATAAAAGAAACTAGAGTATATACCTTAAAACTTAATCAAAGATTTATTATTCATCCAGTAATGGCGGAAGAGCAAAATCTTGTATGCTGAAAATGCTTTGAAAATGGAAATATTTCCATTGTCAGTCCAAAGCGTAACACTAATTCTGTCAGCAAGAGAAAATCCATGCTTACCTTTTAATCATCATCATATCTTATCACGCCAATGTCGAATCCACAGAAGGGCATTGCGGTCTGCCTCTCTGAGGGTCTTCATCTCAGCAATGAGAGCCCAGTGGGCACACTCGTAGGATGTATTCCATTGTTTGTTGTGTTGTTCCCATGCGCATTCTGGGTTGGTGTCTAATCCAAATTTATGACGCCTATCTCCAGTTTTGCCCAATTATACCCTTGCTCAGTTTAGGGTTATCAAGTCCTTCCTGGTGAGAGTTGTTCCGTTGAGCAGGCCTTGGTTTGGTCTGGGCAGCGTCTCATTAGATAGCCATTGGTCACTTTCACGCCACTTATCTAACTTGTGAGCAGCTGCCTAGATTGGTTCTAGTCGTTCCACTATTGAAAAGCTTTTGCGGGATTTCAATCTATGCCTTGCTTCCTGATGGTTGTGGAGTGGTTGCCAAAGGTCATCAATTTGTTTATATTTTTCCAATTTTGCTAGCCTTTCTCGTCGGATATGGGGTGGTGGAATCATTTTAGGGTACCAGTAATAATCTAGCAGGACTTATCTAGCTCTGGATCTACCTTTTGCCCACAATGGTGGACAATACTCTGCAATACAATAACAAAGTGCTTGGACTGTTTGCCTCAGGGTCTCAGGATCTGTTCCTCAGCTGCTGCTGCCGAGATTACCGAGGAAGTTATTTCTAGTTGCTACTTTATGTTTGCTTTTATTTGTGTGCTCTTTAGAGAAGAGCATTTTTTCAAGGGTGACAGCTAAGTAGACTGGGTAGGGGTGATTTTCCACTTCTTCGTCATCCCTTTTGATCTTTAGCTTTGTGTTTGCATGGTGATTATTCAGGTGGAAGGCACACACCTGTGTTTTGCTTGGATTGCCATTGAGGTGCCATTTTTGAAGTAGGTGTATAGGATAGTCAGGCCATTTGACAGACTTTCTTCGATGGTGGAAAAGAAATCCAATTTTGTGGAAATGCACAGATCAACTGTGCCTATCTAAATGCAGATATACTAGTATTGTGGCTGGTCATTAGTATAGATGGTGAATAGCATCGGTGCGAGCACTGACCCTTGTGGAAGGCTGTTGTTCTGTATCCTGGCATCCACCTAGTAGTATCCAACTCATGTCCTGTTCATGGAAGTACAATCTTTGTCCAGGATAAATCCATAATCCAGAACAGCAAAGACATCTCAGTTGGCATTCTATAATTCTCCAGTTGGACACTGAACACATTACAATCCGAGTTTGTATAAAACACAAACAACAAACTTCATAAAGCATCAGTCACCCGTTGTGATACTACTGCTAGAGAGTTATAGTGTTCTTTGACTGGCCAGGTAATATTACGTTGGATCCCTCTCTCATTACGGCTCTTTTTTCCTTTGCCTACACATTCACCAAATAGTCTGGCCTATTTTTTCCACATTCTCTTCTGTCCTCATACACCTGACAACACTGAAATTAACTAACAATTCTTCTTCACTCAAGGGGTTACCAACAGGAATGTAATTTTTCAGTGGCTACTTTTCTCTTGGTAAGGGTAGAAGTGAGTTTTTAGCTGTGCCAAACGGCTCTTCTAGGAGAGGGACACTCCAGAACCAAACCATTGTTTCCTAGTCTTGGATAGTGCCATCGCCTTTGTACCACGGTCTTCCTCTGTCTTGGGGTACAGTTCTCTCTCTTGATGGTACACTCGAGCACACTT
Organism: Palaemon carinicauda; assembly: GCF_036898095.1. Classification (NCBI taxonomy): domain Eukaryota; kingdom Metazoa; phylum Arthropoda; class Malacostraca; order Decapoda; family Palaemonidae; genus Palaemon; species Palaemon carinicauda. Next base: position 11,732,044 of record NC_090746.1, read on the forward strand.
TTCTATCTTATTTCTACTCTTGTTACTTTGAAGTTTTTATAGTGTGTGTGTATATATATATATATATATATATATATATATATATATATATATATATAACAGATTTATTTAAATGTTATTATTCTTAAACTTCTCTCCAAGTATATTCATTTATTTCCTTTCCTCACTGAGCTATTTTCCCGGTTGGAGCCCTTGTTCTTATAGCATCCTGCTTTTCCAACTAGGGTTGTATTTTAGCAAGTAATAATAATAATAATAATAATAATAATAATAATAATAATAATAACTATGGACGAGGCAGGCCTTGTTATTGATGGCTTTAATAGCCACAGCGCCACCTAGAGCTACAGCCATACAAACAATGATGGTGAGGCCATCGAGAACTGGACTGCAATCCATGACACCTTTTAATGATATTTAGATTATAAAATTCTATATACAAAACCACAAATTATCGCAATAGCAATAGGAAGCAAATTAAGTAGGACCTCATAGTAGGATGATACTGTTTTCTCTTTGCATTCATAAACTTTCTTTCAAATATATGAAACCTAAGTCCTCACAATTATGTTTTATTATCATTCTGGATTTTATTCACCTTTGTTTTAAAAAAAGCAATTATTTATAAGTCAAGAGATAAACAAAAGTAAATTTTAATGACAAAAACAGTATTCAATCTTTACCTGAGCTCTTAATGGTAACGGCAAAGGATGAAAACAACAAGACTGAGTTCTTTGAAGAAGACTTAACAACATGAGGAGATTAGTAATCACCTTTCGTTCCCTGAGTTTATTACATATGGGACAGAACAACATCTAAGTAATCATATCTTCCTTTGTATATACTAATCAAAAAGTCATCCATAAGAAAAACCTTTACAAGAGTATTAACGTCTTTCTGTGCTGTATATATCGTCATCATCATCACCATCAGCCGATGCTAGTGTACTGCACGTCAAAGGCCTCGTACATGTCCTTCCAATGGCATCTGTTTATCGTCTTTCTATGCCAGTCTATACGAGCAATGTTTTTTTAGCGCGTCAATACATCGTCTTCTCTTCCTTCACCTGTTTCTTTTGTAATCTCTAAGGGATCCATTCTATTATTCTGTTTATCCCTCTATTGTGCATCATTCTCTTTATATGTCCTGACTATGTCCTATTTTTTCTTATATGTATGTATGTATATATATATATATATATATATATATATATATATATATATATATATATATACATATATACATATATATATACACAATATGTAAATGAGTGGGGATACATGAACATTTTAAAGGGGTTTGAGTATTACCATGATCAGCAAAGCTGTACTAGTCAGCGTCATCCATACTAGGTTGGTTTACTGTGAGCGATTAGACTAAAGTCTCCAACCATCACAAATCTGCTGTGGCCAGGGTGGAGATGAAAACGGCCAAACCCCAGGAAGGACTAATATATATATATATATATATATATATATATATATATATATATATATATATATATATATATATATACATACATACATATATATATATATATATATATATATATATATATGTATATATAAAGTAGAGGCTCCTTAACAACTGATTCACTAACCTCTGACTCGACTATATACCAATGAACTTTTGATACCATTATGAAAACATATACACTGGCAAATCACTTAACTGAAACCATCGACCAGAATTTCAAACCATAGTCCACTGTAACATACCCCATTTAAGGACTGCTGTCACCTTATCGGTAATGGCTCGCCTGGTGATCGCCAGACGGGTTTGGGTCCCGCTCAAACACGTTAGTTCCTTTAGTCGCTACATCATCATCATCCTTATGAGCAAAGGATGGGGTGTTTGGGGGAGCCTATCGGTCTAGTTGTTGAATCATCAGCAGCCATTACCTGGTCCTAGCTTGGGTGGAGAGGGGCTTGGGCACTGATCATATGATATTTGGTCAGTCTCTAGGGCATTGTCCAGCTTGCTTGGGAATTGTCACTGTCCCTTGTCTCTGCCATTCATGCCAAATTTTAAACCTTTCTACTTCTCAATAGAGTAGGAGGCTATTGTAAAATCATGTTTTAGGGAATTTTGCTCAAAAGGTTTAAAAGCCTTCTCCTTTTTCTTCCCTCTTTACTATTACCTTTTCATTATCTATATTCAGGCGTTTTTACTTTCCTAATCTAGTTTATTCCTTTTACCCCTATTCCCTTTCTTATTCTATGCCATCCTTATTCCCTTACTTAATCCTTATTACCCTCATTCCCATTTGTTCACTATTTTTTACTATATTCTAAATTGGGTCATCTTATCAATAATAATCTTGCAGGTAACAAAAGGATTTTGTGGTACTAGTTGTAGAATTGCAGGATTAATAATCAAACTAAATAAGAAGTATAAACTGTAGATCATAAAATCGTATGAAACAACTACAGCATCCCATTCATAAGATGAAATAGAAACTTTTTATGTAGATCTACAGATATCTATGAAAAAAACATAAAACTCAATTTACCTTTGTTTTGGGTGACCTCAATGCTAAAGTAGGCCAAAAGAAGAGAAGAGAATCTGTAGTAGGTAAATTTAGAGTAGGCACAAGGAATGCCAAAGGGGACATGCTTGTAGAATCTCAAAATTATGGACACCTTTTATAAAAAAAAAGAATATAGAAAATGAACAAGAAGAATCTAAATTGGAGAAGCAAAAAAAGAAATAGACTTTTTCTCAGTGAAAAAGTCAATTAAGCTAAGGATGTAAGTGTTAAACAAGGTAAAGTCAACCAACCATATAATGGTGAGAAGCACACGTTTTCTAGATCAAAGTAAGAAATAGAAAAATTCGTTTCAAGAAAGAAAATAAACTCTCCTGCAATAAGTGAAAATAGGTATTCCCAGCTACAAGATGAAATGGAAGCAAGTAAAGAAGAAATGAAGCAAGTAAAGAAGAAATGAGCAGTAATCTAACTAAATTCCTACTGAAATCAGCACAAGAGTTAGGTGGAAAACTTGATAAGATCAAGGAAAACTATCAAAAAGACCAAAAATATAATAAAGAAGAGATTGGAAATGAGAGTAAAATCCAAAAGAGATGAAATAGAATTGGCAGAATTATCCAAAACAATAAACAAAATAGAAACCAGAGATATTTGTAAACACAATCAGATCAAACTTGAGGAAACATAAAAGAAAGTAAGAAACATCAAATTGGTGAAAAGAAGACTTGGAGCTGGGTGCCAACAGATGTTTGCTTTAAAGGGCAAAAATGGAAATATTATCGACAATAGATACGGAGTGATTAAAATTGCAAAGGATTTCTGTTATGCAATAGTGGTATAAGAAATAAATTCACCAATAGATATAATGAAACAGCTGAGACGGTACCAAACGTAACAGTAGGAGAAGTAAAGAATGCATCAAAATGCAGGAAAAGAGCAGCAAGAGAAGATAGTCTAACAATAGATTGAATATTAAATGGAGATTTCATAACAGTAAAAATCCCTTAAAGAATGCTCTATACCTACAGCTTGAAAAAAACTTTTATCATTATACAAATTCACAAAAAGGGAGAAACAAAAGACCTGAAAATTTTTTCGCCCAATAAGTTTACTCTTGGTAATATAAAAAAATATTATATCAATATTAAGCCAAATAGAAAGACAGCTAAACTTTAATCAACAAGAGAGCTTTAGAAGTGGGCATTCAACAACTGACAATATCCATGTAATAACCAAGTAATGAAAAAATCAACAGTGTGTGACAAACCACAAATTTTTATTATGAGAACGCTTTTGATCTTGTTAAAATCTCAACAGTCATGAGAGCCCTTCAAAGACAAGGAATAGGGGAATCTTATGTTAGAACACTAAAAGATATCTCTACAAGAAATAAAGCAATTCTAAAACTACATAAAGATAGTGAGAAAATTCCGATTGAGAAATGAATTAGACAGGGAGATCATTCACAGCATGCCCACAAGAAGTTTTTGAAGAATTGAGATTGGAAAAATGTAGGAATTAATACCAATGGGGAATACCTTATCAACTTAATATTTGCAGATGACATAATTATGTTTTGCGAATTATGGAAGGAATTACAAAAAATAATGAAAGATATGAGTAGAAAAAGCAGAAATGTAAGACTGAAAATTAATCTGAGTAAAACTAAGATAATGTTCAATGAAAATGCAGATTTTATCCTTATTCACAATCTTTATTCCATTTTATCCTTATTCCTCACCTTTATTCCATTTTATCCTTATTCTCCATCTTTATTCCGCTATAATGAATATTTCCCGCTGCAATCTATCTGCATTAATTTGATTTATTAAACATATCATATAGGTAAATTTGCTGCTCAAAATTTTGCATAAAATTAATTTCCACTTTCACATTTCAAAATTATTTCATATAACTTTATTCGTTAACGAAAAAGTGTATATTAAAAAAAACTCTAAAGATATTTCAACACGAGAACCTGAAATATGTTCAAGTTTCGTTATCAAAAATAAAACTGTTAACAAAACATCAAGATCATAATTGCTACCTGGCAGAAAAAAAGGTTGATGTTCACACAGTCATTAACTTTACCTAGCCAAGTGCTATAAATGAAAATTTAATTTCGGTTACCATGTAGTATTTAATTTCCACAACAAAAAACTTTATAGAGAAAAAATTAACATTCTTTATATTATCATGTTTTAATGTTATTAAAGAACTTTATCTAATAAAGGGCTAAGTTTTTAGCTAGCAACTAAGAAAATTTTCAAATGATTAAAAATTACATATAACTATTTTATTTTCTTTTAAACGGAAATAACTTACTTTATATAAATGGAAATTATTCAAGCTCATGATTAATAGGAACGATTGAATTACTATAACTTTTACTTTTATATCAGAGAAAGTGTGTATACATATATATATATATATATATATATATATATATATATATATACATATATATACATATATATATATATATGCTCTTTCTCTGATATAAAACTTTTCTATATATATATATATATATATATATATATATATATATATATATATATATATATATATATATATATATATATATATATATATATAGGTAGTAGGTTGGCCAAGGCACCAGCCGCCCGTTGAAATACTACCGCCAGAGAGTTATGGGGTCCTTTGACTGGCCAGACAGTACTACGTTGGATCCTTCTCTTTGGTTACGGTTCTTTCTCTTTGCCTACACATACGCCGAATAGTCTGGCCTATTCTTAACAGATTCTCCTCTGTCCTCACACACCTGACAACACTGAGGTTACTAAACAATTCTTCTTCGCTCAAGGGGTTAACTACTGCACTGTATTTGTTCTGTGGCTACTTTCCTCTTAGTAAGGGTAGAAGAGACTCTTTAGCTATGGTAAGCAGCTCTTCTAGGAGAAGGACACTCCAAAATCAAACCATTGTTCTCTAGTCTTGGGTAGTGCCATAGCCTCTGTACCATGGTCTTCCACTGTCTTGGGTTAGAGTTCTCTTGCTTGAGGGTACAATCAGGCACACTATTCTATTTAATTTCTCTTCCTCTTGTTTTGTTAAAGTTTTCATAGTTTATATAGGAAATATTTATTTTAATGTTACTCTTCTTAAAATATTTTATTTTTCCTTCTTTCCTTTCCTTACTGGGCTATTTTCCCTGTTGGGGCCCCTGGGCTTATAGCATTTTGCTTTTCCAGCTAGGGTTGTAGCTTAGCAAATAATAATAATAATAATATATATATATATATATACACACATACAGATATATATGTAAAACAGTCAGCCTTCGATATTCGCAGGTTCTATGTTTGTTGATTCAGTTATTCGCAAATTTAAAAAACAGCATAACCTTTTGAATAAAAAGTTGCATATTCACAGTTTCGTGATAAGTACGCTAGCGGTCCGACAAATTTAAACCGACCATTCTTCTTTGCACCCATCATGCCTTGCCACGTTTCCCTCTCTACATAGCATAACACCCTATCTCTTGCTCAATTGGTTTAAGTCTTGCATCACTTCTCCTCACGTGTCCATCTCCCGCTTTTATTGCAGAATCCCGTAGTGGGGTGGTAAAAAAACTGTACACATACCGATTTTAGTATAAAATGTGACACATACGTTACGCTGTCCACCCCACAACAGATGACGGCTAAAAGGGTTACATCATGCTTCAGATTTACAGTATAGAGATGATATTCTAACAACATGTAAGTAAAAGAAATGGACATTGGCAAAATACAGTATATAATGAGAATGTCAGGCAATAGATGGACATTAAGAATAACAGAATGGATCCCTAGAGATTGTAAAATAAGCAGAAGAATGAAGAAAAGACGATGGATTGATGAACTAAGAAAGTTTGCGAATGGGGACTAGCATAAAAAGACCATAAACATCAGCAAGTCGAAGGACATGTCTGAGGCCTTTTTTTCTAGTAGCGGCTGATGATGACGATGATGATAATGATATATATGTGTATATACATATATATATATATATATATATATATATATATATATATATATATATTTATATATATACATACATATATAATATATATATATATATATATATATATATATATATATGTATATCGTTAAATTTTTACTTTATATAAAAAAACCATGGATGGATTATATGTCTACTGTAACAATTTAGATATCCTTGAGCTACACGATGATATTTACGTCGTATATTTCTATACAAAAATTTATATCCAATGAATGAAGCAGGTAATATTGTCCCTTTTGATATAACAGAAAAAATGGAGTTTTCAACTTTAGCCTGAGGCCTGGCTATAAACGAGAAGAGGTTTCCGTCTCAGCCATTATCCGGATGGCTCCCCTATCCCAAGTTCCAAGGGCCTTAAAACTTCATTTGTCTCATTTCTGTTCCCTACTTTTTATACTTCCTAAAACATGTTTTACTTAATGACTAACATATTCTTCTGATGTTTGTTTCTTCTAAATCAATATTCAAGCTGATAATACGAACTGAATACGGAATGGCATTCACTATCCTTACAGAATAGCAAATTTATAAAGTAATACAGTTGTTGAAGGAAAAAAAAACCTTACCAAAAATTATAAGAATTTGAGATATAAATTTGCTATTGTGTTGATCTATTTTTTCGATGTTTGGATTGAGGTATTATGTAAAAGTCATAAAGACGAAGTAAATATCATTTGAATTAATAAGATATTCGTCAAAGTAATCTTAATTTCCTGGAAAAGTTCAATATTTAGGAAAGTATTGGAGTCATTTTGTCTACTTTCTTGAGCTGCGTCCTTTTTATCTTATTCCTGGATAAGGTATTAAGGATTAATGTCAATGAAGTATTACCTAGAATATTTTCCTATATGATATTTTGTAAAACTTGCAAAAAGTATAGTAACTCTTTTCAATAGGTTGTATATTTGTGTAGTACTTTGTTAAAATCATAAATGTGAACTAAATGTCTACTTTCTTGAGCTGCGTCCTTTTTATCTTATTCCTGGATAAGGTATTAAGGATTAATGTCAATGAAGTATTACCTAGAATATTTTCCTATATGATATTTTGTAAAACTTGCAAAAGTATAGTAACTCTTTTCAATAGGTTGTATATTTGTGTAGTACTCTGTTAAAATCATAAATGTGAAAATTTTAGTTTTTTTTTTTCTAACTGCAAAACTTCACTCATGTGCTTTTGTAATGTATGTAAAATTACATGTTTAAATCCATGACCTAAGAGGTCAATATGGAAGTTAGGAGCGAGTGTGAGAAATGCCATAGTCAGTCCTAACCAGGATGCGAATGCCAAACCTTAGCAATGTAACATTTTTATGAAGAGTAAACACAAATACAAACCGTGAGAAAGAGTTGTGTCTCACCGGATCCAGGTGTCTTCCTCTATTAATGTTTAGTTTACATTATATCTTTAAATGCTGAGATAACTGACTATACGATATCTTTGATATTGATATTTTAGTCAGTTCTGATCAAGTTGTCATACGGAATGGTCATCCGACCAAACCATCTATACTTCTATGATGGAGATGTTAATAACTGTTTTAAAGGAATAAACTGTTTTAAAGTTAACTTACTTAGACTTATTTAGAACAGTACCACACCAACACTTTTACCCTTGTGTTGTCATACGCATGGATACTGTGGGGGCTGAATAAAGTTTTTAAAGTACTTTCAACATTATCACAGCTTTTAGCTATGTATCCTTGTGTCGGAAAAACCATCTTCTGTTTTTTCGTTACTGTTTACGTTTTCTGAATTTTCTTTATTAGATCTCTGTCTTTCCCGCTTGAAACATACTATTGTGTGCATAATAATAATAATAATAATAATAATAATAATAATAATAATAA
>NC_090746.1:11742909-11747909 GCF_036898095.1 Palaemon carinicauda
TCATATATAAACTATAAAAAGACTCATGTCAGCCTGGTCAACATAAAAACATTTGCTCCAACTCTGAACTTTTGGAGTTCTACTGATACAACTACCCGATTAGGATGATCATTCCACAACTTGGTAACAGCTGGAATAAAACTTCTAGAATACTGTGTAGTATTGAGCCTCATGATGGAGAAGGCTTGGCTATTAGAATTAACTGCCTGCCTAGTATTATGAACAGGATAGAAATGTCCAGGGAGATCTGAATGTAAAGGATGGTCAGAGTTATGAGTACATAGGATAATGTTAAGGATGCCATTTAGAGAACTGTGAAAACCCCCCTGTTTACATTTGATAAGTCTCACAGATCACAAATTGTTAACGTCAGTAACGCTTTTATGTTTTCTTAATACCGAAAATAAACAAAAGGGAAATGATATCTCCTGATGAAGTAAATCATTTGAGTTTTGTAATTAACTCACTTTAAATTGAGAGGGACACAAGATATTTCTTACCTGAGTAAAATCCTACATGGATATTAAATTCATAATCAATTGGCAAAGTCCTTTGTGTGAACTGTGACTCTGACTGAGATCCCACTAACCTTTGATGAAGCAATTAATTACCAATGGTAATGACTAGGCAGTATCAGTAAAATATTCGTATTGAACTAAATAAAACGAGAAGGATAAGTATTCAGAAATATTAAGAGACAATAGCTATGGGCTGACTATTGTATTCAAGCTGTATTGAAAGAAAGTGAGAGATAATCATATAAAAATAAACAGATTGTTTTAGTAAATGAAATAGGTATAGAGTTAAATGGCAGGACATGATTAGAAAAGAAACTATAAGAGAGATTACTCGAGTGCCATATGTGGATGAGATTATGATGAGGAGTATGTGGAGATGGTTTGGGCATGCTCTTTGCATTCCCCAAGATAGACTAGCTCACCAAACTTTCAACTGGGCTCCACAGGGCTCTAGAAGAGTTGGAAGACCCAGGCTTACATTGCTGATGACTATGAAGCGTGAAGTAGGAGATGATGAATTTAAAAGCTCAAGGTAGAGATGACTGACTAAATCTAACTGAGACCTTTTGCGTCAATAGGCGTAGGAGGAGATGATGACAAAACATTACTGACGCAAAAAAGTGATCTTTGAAAAGAGTTTACGTTTAAGTAATGTACATTTATTATGGGTGAACTATTCTGATATCTGGTATTGGTCTTGAAATAAAGTAGAGATTATTAAAGTATATCACCTAATTTTACTTTTAATTCACATTTGGTCTTTCAAAGTATTGTTTAGAATAATTCCTGAGTTTGTTGACAAGTCTTTACAGCTAAAGATGTACCTTCCATTAAAGAAAAAAAAATGAAAAGATGAGCAATGGGAAGGTATACCTTAAAACTAAGTTGAAGCTATGATTACCATACAAACTTTTACTGTTAACGTTTGTGCTTTTTCGAAAAGGGCAACTTAGTATTTGAAGTTTAGTATTTGAAACTTAGTATTTCAAACTTACACTAGTCTTTCAAACTTACAGTAGTATTTGAAACTTGGTATTTGAAACTTAGTATTTAAAACTTACAGTAGTATTTGAAACTTAATATTGTAAACTTAGTATTTGAAACTTAGTATTTCAGACTAAGTATTTGACAGAGCAGGGGTATGGAAAGCGTACCACGACCATAGATCTCATATCTTCAAAGTATTCAACGAAAGACAGAAATTTATTTTTTCTTCAACGGTGTTGGCTGTAACAAGAAAACTTCCTTAATTAGACAGGAAGAGACGGTAGGAGCCCTGAGGCAACTTAAATTCCCTACTTGGGCTTATTTATACTTTCTCCTAGTTGGTGTATATTTAGATTTGAACAATTTGTTCCAATTAATGAGCTAATGTTTTCGCTGTTTCACACAAAGGCTTACGTACTTTTCTGTACTTTAGTTAATTAGATATCTAATAAAGCTCTTCTAATTGAGTCTAATGTTACATAAGCATGAACATATTTTAGGAAAAGGACAATATACCTCCTTTCTCATAATACTTTTTCTTGGAGACGGACAGCCGTCCTAATGGATCCTTAGGGCATACACAAAACGCCTTTTCCTCCCACGGCTTCATGTAAAAGTTATAAGCCACAATTCCATATCTTTTATGATCTCATGTTTTCTTTTACGGTATCTCCCAGAAGCGACAATTCTCGTTTTCATATCTTACTTAAAGAAGAAGTAAGGTTTCTTACAAGCAGAGGAGATTTTGAGGTTGGATGCCTCGTGTTTGTTCCTTACTCTGTTAATATCTTTGATTGTTCCTCCAAGGTTCATATATGTTTCACTGTAGCACATCATTTAATATGTGAAGCTGAAACTAAGCACGCGTTCTTCAAATATTACCGACAAAAACGAAACTTTTATTCCATGTTTTGTTTTTCACCTTACCGAGCCATGCAGCAAAATGGACACTTATCTTCCATAAAAGAAGAGTTTTATACCCTCTCTTCTCGTTCAACCCTTTTTACGCTTCCAGTTACCTTCCTTGCATTACTTATATGAAATCAATACTCTTATCTTGCAGTTATTCAATGCATTTGCTTTTACATATCTAAGAGAGACAAGCTCTTAAAAAAACTTATAACTATTTGGTCCTCAGTATATCTCTCGGAACACATACACACACCCACATATATATATATATATATATATATATATATATATATATATATATATATCCCTTTCCGAGTTAAGATACCTTAATGCGGAGAAAGGGCTTGAGAATCGCCATGATAAGCAAAGTTATACTGGGTTGGTCTCCCACCATCACCAATCCGCAATGGCCAGCGCGGTGAGTTCTTAGTCCTGCAATGGACTAGAAACGGATGTATATCTTTTATATATATATATATATATATATATATATATATAAATATATATACATATGTATATATATACATACATATATATATATATATATATATGTATATATATATATATTTATATATATATATATATATATATATATATATATATATATATATATATATATATATAAACAAAAACTCCTAGGGAGCAAAAATTCTGGTCTCTATGGAAGATACAGTCTGATTTTTGAGGATGACTCAATCTACTTATGTGAAAGATAATAAGCTTAACGTGAAGTCTCAAGAATACTGTGATAGGCTTCTATGAATTTCTAGATAGATTCACTTGCAAATCATTTCTACAAGTTTTGCTATAAACCTACTTGTTCTAGTACCTGAAGATAGTTGCCTTTTTCACCTTAAACGATCCACCAACCCTTTGTTGGCTTGATATAGGTAGATGGTATTTACGTGAATATTTTGGTACTTAAACGATGACTTTTCGTCTCGTTATAAGAAAAAAAAATAATCATGAAGTTGGCTATTAAACCTCATCTTACGGAGTCTAGAAGTAGGCAATATGTACAAAAAGGACTAGCAAAAGGCAATCGATGTGCTCAAGTCAAGTATAAGGCAATACCACCATAAAAACATTGAAACATTATTAAGAATTATTCTAATCGAAACTTTACCAACACAAATTCTATTCTGGTTATTCATAAAAAGTCGAAACTTCAAGAACAAAATGTCATCAATTATCCTTGAAAAATGTACCAGGAAAGTGCAGATCCCTTAGGTTTACTGTGGAGCACAGCAATGATGATCGACTGCCCTTTTTAGATATCGTCATCTCGTCGAGTTCTTCCAGATACAACATCCATATCTACATCAAGCTCAGCATCCTTGGATTATGCCTCAATGAGGAAAGTAAATGTCCTGCCAGGTATAAGGCCTGTACCATTACGGCCTATATCCGCAGGGTCCTCACTCATTCCTCCTCCTGGACCGACACACACGAAGACCTCGGCAGCATCACCCAGGGACTTGTGAATAATGGTTAATCAAACAAGCAAGTAAACCGCGAGATCAAGCTAGCCTTGGACACATGGTACCAGGGTGATCAACGGACTGGGGACATCACTGCCACCATCAACCTATACTACAAGGGGTATATGCACAAAGAATACCAGGACGAGAAAAAAGTGAGGGACATTGTCAACAACCACGTCTCTCCCAGAGATGAGAACACCAAGGGCAGCTTCACAATCTACTACCAGATAGCTAAGACGAAGTCCCTCATCAAGAAGAACAATCCAGTTCTGCTGACTCAGGCAGTCCAATGTGGTTTATGCCTACCTATGCCCTGTTACTGGATGTTCTGGATGTTACAGAGGAATGACCACTATACCACTGTCTAAGACTGTACTGTAATGTCCAGCAAGGGGCAATATGAGCTCATGCCCCTCAGATGCACAACCACAACATCAAGCGTGAGGAGACTGTCAATAGTACTAAGATCATCGGCTGTGTTCCTGACAACGGATGACTTAAGATACTTGAAGCTCACCTCATACAGCGAGAAAAACTATCCCTCAATACAACTCAAGAGATTGTCCTGCTCCCCTCCTGCTGTAGGAATAACATCCCAAGAGTGTCTACTGAACAAGACATCCCAAACCTAGACCACTCTGATCAGCACCCAAGCAGCTTTCCTAACACTGATTCCATCATGGCAAGCGCTTCTGCCAATCAAGACCCCAGCCATCGCAGAGCAAGATGGCGACTCACCACTTCTAAGTGAGTGGAGATACAGCTTAGCTGGGGATCAGCTTCTCCCGGGGAGCATCTCAGCCAATGAAAATTTGCTCAACATCACTCACGTCACTACTTGCTCCGCCCATAATGCTGGAGTCGGCCAATGTAAATACGCCACCTATCGTCGCGAGCCAGCATTACCACTTAAAAGGACATTGCCAGCATCGTTTCACCAACACCCATATAACCTGAGGAAGGGAGGCTATCCACTCGAAATGAGTCGTTGTTAACTATTTTATTTTCTACCTAATTTGTGAACTTAGTATCAAATACTCGACTAGGGGACATCCAGAATTTGAGTTCCCAACCATGATGAATGACTTTTGCTCAATTA
>NC_090746.1:11752909-11772909 GCF_036898095.1 Palaemon carinicauda
AGGACAATGCCCTAGAGACTGACCACGTATACATATGATCAGTGCTCAAGATCCCTCTCCTCCAAAGCTAAAATTAAGGAGAGCCAGGCAATGGCTGCTGATGACTCACCAGATAAACCTTAAGGCTATCCATAAACCCATCATCTTTAGCTCAAAAGGATGTTGAAACTGCAACGAGCAAAGGAACTAACGAGTTTCAACAAGAAGCGAACTCCAGTCAGGGATGTTACCACATCGGCCCTAAAATATGATAGCTTGAAAATAATCTATGTATCAATTTCAAATATCATCTAATATGAAAATATCTTTAAATAAATAATGGAAAAGGTTGAATCATTTTTATGGATAGTCATTTCATATAAGCAAGAGGTTCCTATTGAGAAAAAATATAACATTGCTATTTCATTAATAATAACTGGATCATGTTTCTATATAAATTCGCCTATCATTCGCATGACAGCAGATCGATCCCAGCACAGGACTGTGAGTTTAAGCTGTTTCCTGGGTAGGACACTGTTGTGATTTAGCACCACAGTTGTAGGTAAGGCTTGCCCGGCTGACGTTCTGGTGAACATCTATTTTCATAAAACTAAAACTGAAACCAGATACCTTCAACTTTAACCAGTAATGAGCACTCTTAAGAATGGCATATGATTGATTATCAAATCAATGAGGATATTGGTCGGGATATACTCGGTTTCTTGATGAATCAAGGGTGCCAAGGTTTGGTATATATTTTTTCTCTGAGCAATAGACGATATTCATCAAAACGGAAAGGAACGACTGCTCTGCATAGTGGGCCTACATGTTGATAATTGTAGATTATAAGTAGACATTCTATGGTTCGCTGAAAAGTCAAGTCATTCGGACATATTTTCCTCTCCTTAAAATAACCTTTTATTGGCGATGAACATTGTGCATTCGCATTGTCTAGTGATAGCAATGTTCAAGCTCCTAATTACCAAACTGCAGTTGTTGCAAAGATTCTGGGCGAAATAAGCCCAACCCACTGATGACGTAATAGCCAATCACGTTGTCTCCCACGTTAACAGCTAACGTGAGAGACAACGTGATTGGCTATGACGTCATCAGGGGGTGGGGCTTACTTCGCCCTGAGTCTTTGTTGTGGTTATACGTAGTCGGTTTAGAGTAAAACAAGTGAATAGACAATTCTGTATTCTCAGAAATTTGATCACCAAATACTTTCTATAATAATTGTGTCATAAACCCATCCTAATTAGTTTGCAAAAGTATTTATACTTTACTATTTTTATCAAGAATTGGATTAAAATAGAAGAGACTCTTATTACAATGTTTTATCATGAAAGGAATTTCTTTGGAGACAAAGTATAGGAATATCAATATGAAAATATGCTTTCATAGGTTTCTTGCATTATTACCCGTCGAGGGTATTGTTTTTGGTAGATTTCTTTGTTTATGTGTTTGTCTGTTTGCTTCTCTGTTAGCAACATTCAGGAAAAACTACTTGACTAATTTACTTGAAATATTTAGGAGAGATGCACTATGACACACAATACTAAAGTTAAAACTTGGATCTTATATGTTCAAGGCAAGGTCGCAATGACCCGAAAGGTCAAAATTGATTTTGTATTATACTTCCATCAAATATTATCCGGTTTACTTGAAACCAAAACCAAAATGTTCAGGGGGTCGAACTTTCAAGGTCATCGTGGCAAAGGTGTTATTGGAATTTACTCATAAACTGCAAAGACAACAATGATATAAAATTTGTACTCTAAAGCACTTCGTTCGTTTGTTCGTTCGTTCAGATTGCCCGGCATTCACAGCCTAGCTGAGGCTCTTGGCACAAGGCACTTGCCCCTAAAACTAGTCTTCAATACTGAATTCTAATATTCCTCCGTAATATTTCGAATCAAATTTTGGATAAGAATTGAAAAAAAAAAATAATAATTCGCAATAACATCATAAAATAACGATGATATCAAAACATTATCTCGGAGGATAGAAGATATTTTAAACTTTTTAGTATAATTTGAATTAAAGATAACCCACCATTACTCATACCATGCTTAAAGGATTGTGTTTATTTTCATGTATGGAATTTGAATATTACTTTCCACTTTCGTATATTTATGCATTATCATGGGACATAGACCCAGCATAAGGACAGGGTCTTTTGAATAATTTGATGAAAATACAATGAACCTTTTAAAAATGGCGATGTAGGACTGTACTTGATACTGTAAACAGTTGTTCTTAAAAAAAAAAAAAAATAGTACTTGGAACTAAAGCTTCAAATCCTAGAGGTTATGTACCATAAATTAGAGATATAAAATCCCTGCAAGTTTCATTACTTTACGATTGAAATTGGGGCCGTGTGGTTCATGACTGGAATTTGCCCTTTTACTTGACCTTAACCTTGGACTCGACCTTGACCTTCGACCTTAACATGTATTAAATGGCGTGAATTTTCATACACTCAAATATGAGTCACGTTTGAAGTCTTATGGCTGATTGCGTGAATTGGACACTTTGCTTGACCGTGACCTTGAACTTTGACCTTGACCTTCCAAAATTTAACCATTTCTACCTTTTTTACACAGCAGTTAATCCCAACAAGTTTCATTACTATACGATTACAATTGTGGCCAGGAAGATGTTCACAAACTCACAAACAGGTGCGAAAACATAACTTCCTTTCAACTTCGTTGGTGGAGGTAAATATTTACCTTTTCCATTTTTTAGGAAATTCGAAGGTAATTCTGTTGGGTATAAGTAGCCAAAACCTTTAGGGAGACATGAGTGTTTAATTTGCACTTTTGATTTGCATTTCAAACGGTGGGTTCGTCAGCATTGGGTTGTCTGTGAAATTTCAAACTGTAGATTTCAATGATTTGACCGATGATATTGGATGAACTTGTTTTTCATATTCTTGTTAAAATGGTCCATAAACAGTATAGGTGCTTCTAACATCAGAAAAAAACATACTAGGATAATAAACACTCATAATATATAGTTTATAAAGGTTTTAGTGATAAATTTATAAAATATTACCCCTATAAAATTAGTATTTTGATGAATGTTGTGTAATGGAAAATAAAGAAATACAAAAATAAACATTAAAAGTGCATTAGTAATGTTCATTTTCGTATATAAGTAGTAAATTAGAGGTTAACTATTCCAAGATACAGGCAAGAAAAATATGATAATTGAAAGAATGTTGTGTGACGAAAAAAAAATAAACAAATAAATAAAAAATAATTATATTAAAAGTACATTAGTGATTTTCATTTTCGTGTAGGTAGTGAATTACAGGATAACTATTCCAAAGTACAGGCAAGAAATATGTGATAACTGAAAAAAGGGATTATTTAAGCTAATTCGGTCAACTATATTAGTCTTTCAATGCTCTTTTGAATTCAGCTAATACCAAGAGTCTCATATTCAAAACTGGTTCTAAATATCAGCGGTTAATTATTCGTAGTATGAAACAGACTCCAATGTTAAAATAATTTCTTGAATTATTTTGGCTTTTCTCGTCTCATTTGTTTATCATCTTAACCTCTGAGTTATCAAGAAAGTTATGCCCCAACTCAGATTTCCACATTAATCTCTGCATAGACTTTTGTTAGCTCAGGAATTGGTTTGCATATCTCCCGAGAGTTACCAAGTACAGCATGTTACTGGATTAGTTTCATAGAATCTACGACCATTCTGACTTCCATTTATTTATCGCTTGCAGTCATTTTCTGGTGAAATCAGATTTGCCGCATCGATGGCCCCATTGTTAACATGAACAGCACTGATTGAATTGAATAAATGACGCAAAAGCTCAGATTTTTTATTTTTTCTATTATAGAGTTAAAGATATTTTAAATAGTTATTTGGAAAGAAATCCTTTCAAATTTATTCAACCTCTAAATCTACCTTACATACACTATCATTCAAAATCATCTAGCTTAAAATATCAGACCGTATTTTGAAACTAATGCTTTTTACAGCCTCAAACACATTTTTTTTAGCAAACACTATTTTGGCCTCCCAATTTGCAATCCTTTTTTCTATATTTAATAGTTTTTTCTTGTATGTAGAGTCCTTGGAACAAGTGTTCACTCACAATAAGTTAATCTGGCCCAATCTTCTTATTCTAATCTACACTGTTGAAAATTTGCATTAAAAAACGGTAAATGTCTTGCAACATTTATTCCAGAATTTTTAAAATATAAAAAACGCATATATTAACGCTATGGAGTGATATTACGGTCACCAACCCTTGAAAGACAATAACAAATTAAGGTAAAATTACGGTCGCCTGTATTTTACTGAAATACGGTTAAGAACAGTATATTTTTACGGAAAATTTCCGATTAAAATTACGGGTTTTTTTTTTTCAAATAGTGTACACAATGCTATACCCATATAATTTCTACTTTCATTCTTATATTAGTTGTATACTTTCTCTCTCTCCTCCAGTCTTGTTTTTTTTTTCTAGTCCTCGACTCTTCATTGGGCCTACTTTCCTCACAAGAGGTCCCTTACACAAAAAAAAAAAAAAAAAAAAAAAAAAAAAAAAAAAAAAAAAAAAAAAAAAAAACTCCGACCCTCTTTCATTCCTTAGATTTGCCTCTTTTCTACCTTCTGCAGTCATTAAATCCTTAAAATAATGTTCCCATTAGCATATGAATGCGTTGCCTAAGAAAAGTTTATCTCCACTTTCAGTTTTTATTATAAGATCGATTTGGTAATTAACCTTTCATTCTTCAATCACTGTCTTAGAGAAAAACTTATTTCTCTTCTAATTTAGCATTAATTTTTTTCTGATTCCCATATTTTGATATAAAATTTTGTTTAATACTCTTCATATTTCGTCAGATTGTCCTTAAAATTAGTTTTACAATTTCATACAATCGGGAGAGACAGAAACACCAATGCTACTTAATTTGCTTAGATTTGATTTGAGGTGTTCTGACGTCCTGACATCATTGACGCCGCTATCGTTTATTGTAAATAAAAAAAAAAATATTCAATTATAACCATAAAAGCAAACATGTCATTTTAAAAGTGAAATATCTCTCCAAAGAAATGTTTCTGAAATGAAGCTAAAAATACCACTAGCATGGTAGGACACATCATGTCCAAGAATCTTGGCAAGGATGAGCTCTGGACTCAAAAATAAATATAAAAGAAACAGTACAATTTCAAATTAAAAAATGACATGAAATAAGTAAAGAATTTTTGAAAAATATATGCAAAATTCTTTACTTACATTTTATAATTCTTTATTTTTATCTTTACTTTATTTAGCACTGATGATGAGATTTGAAATGTCGAAACGTTTGCATTAAATATGTATGTGGCGACATTGGTATTTCAGTTTCTCCTGAGAATAAGACTTCATAGAAACATCCACATTTCTCATACAATTGTGTCAAGACCAACATACTATGAAGGATTTAGTGTAGCATGTCCTTAAAATCATTTATAAATATGATGAAATATATATTTCTAACATTTCATATAAGTACCTATAATTAATAAAAGTTTAGATATGTTTTCCCATCAATTAATATGTATTTTTGTTATGAATTTTAAGACATTTATCTATTATCTATTACGATTTTTTCGTTGCCAGGAGGTTGGACTCTGTAATGACTGTTCTTTGATCAAGTCATTATCATCACTTCATGATTCTCAAACACATGATTAATCAGTCATTTAAAGATCAGCTGAAAGTTTGTTTTTTATGACACGTCTTTGATTATGTAGCTGGAGGGATATTTTGCATGGATATATATATATATATATATATATATATATATATATATATATATAATATTATATATATACATATATATGCACACATACAGAACACGCACACACACACACACACACACACACACACATATATATATATATATATATATATATATATATATAAATATGTATAAATACAGTATATATTATATTTCATATTCATATATATATATATATATATATTATATATATATATATATATATACATATATATATATATATATATATATTCCAGTAGAGAAAAAATAAGGTGGCTTTTTACCATTAAATATCTATTAATTGTAATTTCATTCGTTTTTTTCTTATTCGTAATGACTAAATCAAATGATCAGTAAACAAAACAAACGTTTTTGTATCTATGTTGAGACTAAAATGGTCTTTTCATCATCATCATCATCATCATCATCATCATATCCTTCTACGCCTACTGACGCAATGGGCCTCGGTTAGATTTCCCTATTTCAATTAATGCTTCAAAGAATATTACCTTTACCCCAGTAGTGAGCTACTAAAATATCTAAGAAAAACAGTTACAGTAGCACTGTAAAAATAAATAACGTTGCAAATTTGTTTCATTATTAAACATAGCACTGTAAAAAATAAATAACGTTACAAATTTCTTTCATTATTAAACATGTTTTTTTTTCTTGTAGTTTATTTATGGTTTTCGTTCCTCCTTGGGCTATTTCTCACTGTTGGAACCTTTGGGTTTATAGCATCTTGCTCTTATCATTAAGGTTAAAGCTTAGCTTGTAATAATAATAATAATAATAATAATAATAATAATAATAATAATAATAATAATAGTGTTGTGTGTGAGCCAGTGATTTTAGCATTCTGGAAGCGTTATAAACAATGTAGATTCTATCTTGAAAAAAGAACTACAAGTGTTGTAAACGTTCCAGAGGCAGTGTATTAAGCATGGGATGGTCACCATTTGAATTTAGCCTTCTGGATATGTTGTAAATGTTGTATCCGTATCATGTAATCATTTTGTTAAAAAAGCTATGTTTTAGCATCATTCCTAAAATAAGCACGATTTTAATTAAAACTTAAGGTAGTTTACTTTTCCGCAAAGGAGAATATTGACCTTTTAAGTAACCTGTGCCCTTCGATTGGTATACAAAATGTTACACTTGATTTAGGAAATAAAAAGAAAAAAAATTGTACAACGAAAATCACAATCATTTTCCATTTTTCCTTCTATTTTGTACATTCACATTTAATAAAAAAATTTTATCCTTTTCCGCGAGGAGTATAAAGCACAGAAGTGAATAAGTGGTACCCGACAATTATCTGTGAAATACAAAGGATTTGTACTAATGGTTTATACATCAATTGTTTCAGCACAGGTGCCTATAGTTTGATTCATAAATCCTCTCTCTCTCTCTCTCTCTCTCTCTCTCTCTCTCTCTCTCTCTCTCTCTCTCTCTCTCGCGTATATACGCTATGCAGGTATATGATTACGCATATTCCCAAAAATATGTTTTTCAGTAAATAAATCCTTTTGATTAAGGAGAACAACTGGCTTGGAATTTTGAAAATTCAAAATATTGCATTTTGGGATAGGAGGAGGAATATATATTTCCTGTTTCAAACAGATATAACATTGTCTTGACCTTAAATAATAAAAAAAATAACTAGGGAAACTGTTTATAATAGGAAACATATGCATTCCTCTATCCATAAATGCAATAATTGGAATTTACAAATTTCCAAGTAATATTTCGTAATTTTAATCGGAAATTCTCCGTAAAAATATGATGTTCTCAGCGGTATTTCAGTAAAATACAAGAGACCGTAATTTTACCTTACTTTGTTATTATCTTTCACGGATTGGTGACCGCAATATCACTCCTTTACGTCAATATATCCGTTTTTAAAACGATAAAAATCAGGGAATAAATGTTTGCCAGACATTTACCGTTTTTCTAGATGCAAGTTTTTAACAGTGTACGATAACTCTAGCATACCATTATTTCTTTAACCGGTAACTCGTAGAAAATCTGCTATTCAGAAACCTTCCACACTATTTTCCAAATCACACAATAGCGTGGGAAGGCTATACAATCAGTTCTATCGTTTATGAATTCTTGTTTTACCTTGATATTATGGCGGATTTCTCTGCAATACAATAATTTTTAGTTTTTAAATATCATCATCATCATTATTATTATTATTATTATTATTATTATTATTATTATTATTATTATTATTATTATTATTATTATCATAAACTACAACCCTAGTTTGAAAAGCAAGATAATATAAGCCCAAGGGCTCTAACAA
This sequence comes from Palaemon carinicauda, assembly GCF_036898095.1. Classification (NCBI taxonomy): domain Eukaryota; kingdom Metazoa; phylum Arthropoda; class Malacostraca; order Decapoda; family Palaemonidae; genus Palaemon; species Palaemon carinicauda. Next base: position 11,760,995 of record NC_090746.1, read on the forward strand.
AGAAAATAGTCCAGTGAGGAAAGGAAATAAGGAAATAAATAAATTTATTAATTAAATAGATTATTTTAAGAAAAGTAACAACATTAAATTACATCTTTCATATATAAACTGCAAAAACTTAAAAAAATAAATAAAAAAAAGGCAGAGAAATAATATAGAATAGTGTGCCAGAGTGTACCCTCAAGCAAGAGATCTCTACCCAAAGACAGTAGAGGACCATAGTATAGAGACTATGCCACTACCCAGGACTAGAGAGCAATGGTTTGATTTTGGAGTGTCCTCCTAGAAGAGCTGCTAATAAATCCTGGAGCTTTTGTGCTAAATTTTTTGGTGAGGTGGTGGCCTGCGAAGAGTTAATGTTATTCATTTTATATTAAATGTCTAATATCCAGTATTATGCATGTAAGTGTGTCAGAAATATTGTAAAGCTTTCCTTTTTTGAACTTCAAATGCACAAGAATACTGATTATCTGAACATGAAAAACATGAATGTGAAAGATGAAAACAACCTTGGGTTAAATATATGTACGTCTTCAGTTTTATAGTTCTTCCTTGACTTCGGTTTTTTTTTTTTTTTTTTTTTTTCAGCAAACAAACTAGTTTATATGAAAGAATAGATCACACAGATTTGGGTAGACAAGGTCAAGCTGAAACATTTTCACAACTTTCACTGGTCATATTGGAAGATGTTTCAGCATGACCTTATCTACCCAAATCTGTGTGATCTATTCTTTCATATAAACTAGTTTGTTTGCTGAAAAAAAAAAACCGAAGTCAAGGAAGAACTATAAAACTGAAGACGTACATATATTTAACCCAAGGTTGTTTTCATCTTTCACATTCATGTTTTTCATGTTCAGATAATCATTATTCTTGTGCATTTGAAGTTCAAAAAAGGAAAGCTTTTGACACAATTATTTCTGACACACTTACATGCATAACACTGGAAAAAGACAAAGTTATGTACCTAAAACAAGGGTTGAAATTAAAATCAGCGAGCTAACAAATCAGGGGAAACATTTAATTGATATTCTCAATTCATTGAATACTTATATCTAACTTCTATTATGAGTATTTACCTAAGAAAATTAACACGAAATAAAAACTTTTAAATTCCTGTGGAAATTTGATATTCATGAATCGCTCATTATACGCAAAGCTTTTGCACTCTTTATAATTAATTACCCCTGGGCTTAGAGAATGAAAAATTGTTGGTGGAGAGGTATTATAACAATAATTCCTTTGGAGTTGTTTAAATGAATCGGTTACAAAAAGGCAAGTTAATTTTTTCTTTTTTTCATTCATGATTATTTATAAATGTATCTGTTCCAAGGATAAAAACCTTGAATGAGATATCTGACTATTGTCATAAATTCATTGGAAAGAATACTTTACGTTGATTATGGAATCGAATAAACCCTTACAATAGGAAACATAAATACAAATAGGACACTCCAAAATCAAACCATTGTTATCTGGTCTTGGGTAGTGCCTTAGCCTCTGTACCATGGTCTTCCACTGTCTTGGATTAGAGTTCTCTTGCTTCGCCGGGGGGGGGGGGGGGGTTACACTCGGGCAAGCTGTTCTATCTTATTTCTCTTCCTCCTGTTTTATGAATTTTTTATAGTTTATATGTATAGGAGCTAACTTAATGTTGTTACTGTTCTTGTAATATTTTATTTTGATTGTTTATTCCTCTCTTGTAGTTTGTTTATTTCCTAGTTTCCTTTCCTCATTGGGCTATTTTTCCCTGTTGGAACCCTCAGACTTATAGCATCTTGCTTTTCCAACTAGGGTCACAGCCTTGCTTGTAATAGCAACAATAATACTAATAATAAAGTATGAATTCGATTTTTTCTTGAAAGACATCTTAATTATTACGTATAAAAACGTTATAAGAATACTATCAGTTCGGAACAATTACTTCGTAGCACATACTTCATATGAAAATATAATTGTATCATGGTGTATCACTCTCCATTCAAAGCTATCTTGTATATACGAAAAGGAAAAACGAAAATTTTATTTTCTTATTTTTGCAAAAATAAAATATGTAACCTCGAAAAATATAGAAAAGAAAACGAATGATTCAGAATTTTTTTCTTACGGAAAAATGATCTCTCTCTCTCTCTCTCTCTCTCTCTCTCTCTCTCTCTCTCTCTCTCTCTCTCTCTCTCTCTCTCTCGTACCCGACCGAGTCTTTGAGAATATACTATATGTTGTCATTTCATAATAATATTGAACAAACATTACTAATGTTATACAAATGTGACATTATCAATGGTCAACATCTGTATATATAAATCATTTACAAATCCTTTGAATTGAGTTTCATCATCTTCGAAATGCAGTTAAGGGATATAAGTCTGTTTAAACCTCTCGAGGAGACAGTCAGATTCTTAAACTAATTTTGTTCAGAGATTAGTTCACCAAACTTTTATAACATAACCAAGCCTAACCTAATTCAATTATGTTCCACAAGGCACTAGAAGAGTTTGAAGGCCCTGCCCTACATGGCAGACGACTATGAAACGTGAAGTAGATGATGAATGGAGAATTTGGCGAAATCTAACTGAGGCCCTTTGCATCACTAAGCGTAGGATGAGATGAGGATGATGTTGATGATCAAGATGTTATGTTAACCACTTGAAGATGAGGTTGTTTATGATCAAGGTTGAGGTTGTGGTGACCTATTGGTAACGTATTTGCCTGGTGATCGCCAGGCTAGGGTTCGAGTCTCGCTTGTGAGCTAAGGGTTGGGGTTTTGGAGGAGCATACAGTTCTACCTGCTGAGTCATCAGCAGCCATTTCCTGGCCATACCTGGTCCTTGATTGGTGTAGATTGGGCTTGAGTGCTGATCCTGTGTATATATGGTCAGTCTCTAGGGCATTGTCCTGCTTGCTAGGGCAATGTCACTGTCCCTTGCCTCTGCCATTCATGATCGGCCTAAGTGTGGTTTTGTGATTTACAGTAAGCTCAAATTGCACTGCTTAAGACACCTACAGTCATTCATATAAGTTGATGAATGTCCGGGTGTTTGTGGGAGATTTCCAATTCACCCCTTTCTGGACGACAGGTGTCTGCGAGCGCGAAACCAGTCAAATATTCAACTACCTATGGTTGAATATTTGACAGGTTTCGCTCTTCCAAATATCTGTCATCCGGAAAGGGATGAAATGGAACTCTCTTAAACACCCGGACATCCATCAACTTATATGAATGACTGTACAATGACACAAGAGTGGAGACTGGAGAGGAATGTGTCATACCTATTTCCGGTTGAAATGCTAATTTCTCCCCTGTAAGATATACGCACTTGTCTTAGTGTAAAATGTACCTGCTGGCATAAACTTGATAAAATGCTTTTGTATTTATTCCTTTATGTAGTAGCCACTACTAAGAATTGGTTTGGCATGATATTTTAATATAACAGCAACTACTAAGAATTGGTTTGGCATGATATTTTAATGTAACAGCAACTACTAAGAATTGTTTTGGCATTATACATTGATACAACAGCAACTGCTAAGAATTGTTTTGGTATTATACTTTGATGTAAGTGCAACTACTAAGAATTGTTTTGGCATTATACTTTGATGTAACAGCAACTAGTAAGAATTGCTTTGGCATTATACTTTGATGTAACAGCAACTACTAAGAATTGTCTTGGCATTATAATTTGATGGAACAGCAACTACTGAGAATTGTCTTGCCATTATACTTTGATGTAACAGCAACTACTAACAATTGTTTTGGCATTATACTTTGATGTAACAGCAACTACTAATAATAGTTTTGGCATTATACTTTGATGTAATAGCAATTACTAACAATTGTTTTGGCATTATACTTTGATGTAACAGCAACTACTAAGAATTTTTTTTTGGCATTATACTTTGATGCAACAACAACTACCAAGAATTGTTTTGGCATTATACTTTGATGTAACTGCAAGTACTAAGAATTGTTTTGGCATTATACTTTGATGTAACAGCAACTACTAGTAATTGTTTTGGCATTATACTCTGATGTAACTGCAACTATTAAGAATTGTTTTGGCATTGTACTTTGATGTAACAGCCACTACTAACAATTGTTTTGGCATTATACTTTGATGTAACAGCAACTACTAAGAATTGTGTTGTCAATATACTTTGATGTAACAGCAACTACTAACAATTATTTTGGCATTATGCTTTGATGTAACAGCTACTACTAAGAATTTTCTTTTGGCATTATACTTTGATGCAACAATAACTACTAAGAATTGTTTTGTCATTATACTTTGATATAACAACAACAACTAAGAATTGTTTTGGCATTATACTTTGATGTAACAGAAACTACTAAGAATTTTCTTGGCATTATACTTTGATGTAACAGCAACTACTAATAATTGTTTTGGTATTATAATTTGATGTAACATCAACTAATAAGAATTTTTTTGGCATTTACTTTGATATAACAGCAACTACTAAGAATTGTTTTGGCATTATACTTTGATGTAACAACAACTACTAAGAATTGTTTTGGCATTATACTTTGATGTAACAGCAACTACTAAGACTTGTCTTGGCATTATACTTTGATGTAACAGCAACTACTAAGAATTGTTTAGGCATTATACTTTAATCAAGTTTAATGTAACAACAACAACTATTAACAATTGTTTTGGCATTATACTTTGATGTACCAGCAACTAGAATGGCGAGCGATTGTGACGCAGTTCCAGTAGGCTCTGCTGCTTCCTCCGGTGCCTTAGATGACCGCGGAGGTAGCAGCAGTAGGGGAGTCAGCATTATGAAGCTTCATCTGTGGTGGAAATGTGGGAGGTTGGGCTGTGGCACCCTAGCAGTACCAGCTGAACTCGGTTGAGTCCCTGATTAGGCTGAAGGAACATAGAGAGTAGAGGTCCCCTTTTTGTTTTGTTTCATTGTTGGTGTCAGCTACCCCCCGAAATTGGGGGAAGTGCCTTGGTATATGGATGGATGGACCAGCAACTACTAAGAATTATTTTGGCATTAAACTTTGATGTAACAACAACTACTAAGAATTGTTTTGGCATTATACTTTGATGTAACAGCAACTACTAACAATTGTTTTGGCATTATACTTTGATGTAACTGCATCTACTAAGAATTGTTTTGGCATTATACTTTGATATAACAACAACTACTAAGTATTGTTTTGGCATTATACTTTGATGTAACAGCAACTATTAAGAATTGTCTTGGCAATATACTTTGATGTAATAGCAATTACTAATAATTGTTTTGGCATTATACTTTGATGTAACAACAACTACTAACAATTGTTTTGGCATTATACTTTGATGTAACAACAACTACTAAGAATTGTTTTGGCATTATACTTTGATGTAACAGCAACTACTAATAATTGTTATGGTAATGGTATATAAGATGGCATATGTTGAGCTTGCATGTGATGGCGCAGGTTACAAGTGCATCACTTACCCTACGCTAATATGTGCGATATTCTTCCATAAATATATGAAATGACTATTACTAAATGGTCCCTGTGTTCTACTGTATATCATGCACTAGAAGCCAGGTAACTGCGCAGTGTAATGGAAGGCTTAGGCAGAGTACAGTGTGACCTGGGTAAGGACGGCATGCTGTTCGGCATAAGATTGTTGTCCTAACTGAGAATTTGTATTAGAGGGTACCAGTATGGAAATGAACAATTATGGGAGAAATAAACTGGAAATAAGCTGCTTTTACTTTGTACCTACTGTTTAAAACTAAAAAAAAAAACATCGAATAGACTGCAGGAATACGCTTTTCCCCAAACTTGACTACAAATATGAAGATCCATCCATCTACAACATTAAGCAAAACTAAGAATAGGCTTAAAACATTAAGCACCAGCTACAACATAATATAGACCCAGAACATTAGCTTAGGCCTACGAGGTACACTTGTATTAGCGTATGTCAATGTTTGAATTGTTATGTAGGCTATAGAGTAATCTTGAGTTTAGCGACGGGAAATGAACAGTAGCGTACGAATGTGAATCAGAACAGCTTAGATAACAACCTAAAGAAGTATCATCGTCATCATCATCATCATCATTATCAAAATTTATTATTATTATTATTATTATTATTATTATTATTATTATTATTATTATCATTTTTATTATTATTACAAGCTAAGCTACATACCTAGTTAGAAAAGCAAGATGATATAAGCCCAAGGGAAAAATAGCCCAGTGAGAAAAGCGACAAGAAAAAAATAAACTTCAAGTAATAGCCATGTATTAAACCATTTAAAAATTAGATTGCTCAACTCTTTGGACTCATCGACTCAGAGCATGATGTCAACAAAACTTTGAAACTTGGTCAAGTTTTGAGAGAGAGAGAGAGAGAGAGAGAGAGAGAGAGAGAGAGAGAGAGAGAGAGAGAGAGAGAGAGAGAGAGAGAGAGAGAGGAGAAAATACTTTATGCAATGAAAACTTTTCTACTTTAATGATCTTGTAACTGGACTCTTTCACTGGATGGATATTCAAAGCTAAACTTAATATTTGATTCTATATTTCTTAATGTTAAAACTAAAACACAAACAGACAAACAGGGGTGCAAACATAACCTTCCAACTTCGTTGGCGGAGGTAATGAAAACTAAAACACAGAAATACATAAAATCCCTATAAACTAACAATATATCAAATATAAATAAATATATAAACATACATACATATATATATATATATATATATATATATATATATATATATATATATATATATATATATATATATATATTGGTGTGCTACTGTTATTAACACACATTTGGGTTCCCATCAAATGTCATCTTCAATGTGTTGTATATTAGACTTGGTATGTTAAATCTTCAAGTAAAGTCTAGGTAAGTTAACTTTAAAATAGTTTATTCTTTAAAAACAGTGTATTAACATCTCCATCACAGGAGTATAGATGGTTTGGTCGGATGACCATTCCCTATGACATCTAAGTAAGAACTACCACAAATATCCATATTCATGTTAAAGTTTATTTAGTTATCTCAGCACTTAATGATTTATTGTAAACACAACAATAATACCGGAAGGTACTTAGTTCCGTTCTCAGAGACAACTCTTTCTCACGGCTTGGTTGTGTTTACTCTTCATGAAAAATGTTACATTGCTGAGGTTTGGCATTCGCATCCTGTTTATGATATGACTATGGCATTTCTCACACTTCTCTTACTTCCACAGTGACCTCTTAGGTCATGTGTTTTAAACATGTAATATATATACATTACATAAATACATATATATGTATATATATATATATATATATATATATATAAATATATATATATACATATATATATTTATATATGTATAATTCATATATATATATATATATATATATATATATATATATATATATTATATATATATACTGTATATATATATATATATATATATATATATATATATATATATATTCTATTTTATATTTTGTTATTTAGGTGATAAATAAACAAAAGACTTCACAGTTAATGGGTTATAAACAGTGATGATATCATAGAATTCAGGACTAGGCTCCTGTTTTTATAGACCAGACAAAATATTTTTCATTGGCAGTCTTTGAGGACAACAATGCATTAAATACTGTACAAGCGGGCCAAGAAAATCTCGAAAATTTCAAGAAAATAATCCTAATAATCTCGTCTTAAGTAGGATTTAGGTGTGAAATTAATCCTAGAAAATATGGTCTCTGAAGGTTATTCACAAAAGAAACTTTTTTGCTTTTCATTGAAGAATGGATGTATGTTCTAAAGGAACCCATTTCCTCATAAATTAATTTATTCCATTTTGGCATATCTACAAAAGTACTAAAAAAAATTTTTTATTAATCAAGCAAAATATGATAAATCCAAAAATTTTGATAAAAATAATAAAACAATTGATTTTGATACTAAGAGAACATGTCAAAGTGAATAATTTATACCATTCATTTATAAAACCTATTTTTCCATTAAGTTAGAATTAGCTCATACAACACCAGAGTCCAACAATGCGACAATTCAAAAGAAAATAAACACTTGCAGTTTTTGTTCTTATATCAAAACGAACCTTTTCGAGACTCCATTCAGGAAAGAACAATTCCTTAATGATTAAAATTGCAGAGTTTTGTCGTCGAAACAAGGAAAACTATTATTTTCCTAGAAGAGTAAATGTAAGTCAGAAAATTGTTCAGTGAGAGTTTTAATTTGAGTAGTCTGAAGATCTTAAAGTTCATGATCAGTAACAGTTACGATACACAAACACACACACGCATACACACACATACAGACATATATATATACATATATATATATATATATATATATATATATATATATATATATATAATGTATGTATGTATATATATATATATATATATATATATATATATAATGTATGTATGTATATATATATATATATATAATGTATGTATATATATATATATATATATATATATATATATATAAAATGACTTCTCACTCATGTGACTTTAATATATGTAAATATCAACCACTCATGGGATTTAATATCGAATTCAATCTTGGGAATATATGTCAAATGAATTTCTTTTGTGATAAATTCTTCTGGCTGGACAAGAACGAACTGAGACCTACGACTCCATAAGCACGAACAATCCCCAGATTAGAGAGATACAGTGGAAGTTCATTTCAAGTCCAGTGTAAATATTCCAGAGAAATTGAGGAATCTACATTTAGACAGCCAACCAGAAGCATTTGTCGTAAAAGAATTTTCAGTGAATATATAAGGTTGTGCCCGATGTCATAACGTCCTTGACTGGTGAACGCCAGACTAGGGTTCCCGTCCCCTAAAAACTCGTTAGTTCCTTCAGTCGCTGCAATCTCACCATCCTTGTGAGCTAAGGATGGGGCGTTTGGTGGAGCCTATAAATCTATCTGCTGTGTCATCAGCAACCATTGCCTGGCCATCCTTCGTCCTAGCCTGGGTGGAGATGGGGCTTGGGCACTGATCATATCATATATATATATATATATATATATATATATATACATATATACATATGGACAGTCTCTCAGGCTTTTTCCTGCTTACTAAGGCATTGTCCTGCTTTCTAGGGCAATGTCCCTGTCCCTTGCCTCTGCCATTCACGAGTGACCTTTAAAGCCTTTAAACGTGTTACAAACTTATTAATGAGCGATCATGGTGATGGGTTGATTTCAAGTCTAGGTACAGACTACTGAATTCACCTAGAATATGTATAGTGATCTTGGAATGAACTTACTGTATATCTCTTTTGGTGGGTCATTGGAAGGATCTACTGTTGTGATTGTTTCGACTAAGAGGCATAACCTCGAAAAGAAAAGTGGACAGACTTATTTGTATATTTCCTCTCATTGTAAGTCCGCTTATGTTTCTTATAAAATGAAAGTGCTAACTTCAATCAAGTGTTTTCATTTTCTTTTTTCATGACCTTCGGGAATGTCTTTCAAGTGTCAAGAGTATGTAATTTACTCAAACACTTCAGGTATTATACTATGCTTTCAGAAATTAGTGCAAAGTTAGGAGTACACTGTGGCAAACTATAATGGTGACCTCGTAAGCGTTAAAACGAAGTAAAACAGCTGCTGAAATACGTAGTAGTTTGTATATCACCAAACTGGCATTTATTTCCAGTGACTTTATGGCATTTCTTTCCTGACTACAATAAAAATAAAACAGTATTTTACCGACTATATAATTCATTCAGAGGAGTTTTACTTTCAACATGAATATAAATTTAATGTTATATTACATTATACATTTTTTTTTTCATCTGGTTCAATTCCACTTCGATGCTCGTCACAAGATTAACTTAGATTAGATAAGTGCATCCTTTGGTATTGGCAAGATCATCCTTTATACTTGTTTTACTGTTATTCACTATATATATATATATATATATATATATATATATATATATATATATATATATATATATATATATCATCAGCCGTTATTAGTCCACTGCAGAACAAAGACCTCAAACATGTCCTTCTGCTCCCGTATGTTTATCCTCTTTCGATACCAGTCCACACCCACAAACTTTCTTAGTTCGTCAATCCGGCGTCTTCTCTTTCTTCCCCTGCTTCTTTTGCAATCTCTAGGGACCGCTTCTATTACTCTTAATGGCCATCTATTACCTGTCATTCTCGTTTTCCATTTCTTTTTGTTACACGTTGTTAGAATATCCTTTACTTTATTATACTCTCTTATCCATGTTGCTCTTTTTTCTGTCTCTTAGTGTTATTCCCATCATAGGTTTTTTGAGTTGTAACTATTTTATGTTGTTAGACTTTAGTAAGACTCCAAGTTTCTGAAGCATAAGTTAAAACTAGTAGGACCATCTAATTAAATAGTCTTCTTCTTAAAGAAAGTGGCAATTTAATTTTCATAATCCTTTGGTATTGGCAAGATCATCCTTTATACCTATTTTTCAATGCTTCATCCATTGTATTACGTGGTCATATTACTTGTACACGCACACATTTACACACACACACACAGACACACACACATACACACACACACATATATATATACAGTATATATATATATATATATATATATATATATATATATATATATATATATATTACTAGCCAAGCTACAACCCTAGTTGGAAAAGCAAGATGCTATAAGCCTAAGGGCTACAACAGGGAAAAATAGCCCAGTGAGGGAAGGAAACACGGAAATAAATAAACGATATAAGTAATGAGAAATTTAAATAAAATATTTAAAAAAAAAACATTACCAACATTAAAAAGATAATTCATATATAGACTATAAAAAGACTTATGTCAGCCTGTTCAACATAAAAAAAATTTGCTGAAAGTTTGAACTTTTGAAGTTCAATCGATTCAACTACCCGATTAGGATGATCATTCATTAACTCAGTCACAGGTGGAACAAAACTTCTAGAATACAGTGTAGTATTGAGCCTCATGATGGAGAAGGCCTGACTATTAAAATTAATCAGCTGTTACAAGTTCACTGCAGAACAAAGGTCGCAGTCATGTCCTTCTATTCCCGTATGTTTATCGTACTTCTATACCAGTCTACACTCTCAAACTTTCTTAGTTCACCAATCCACCGCCTTCTCTTCCTTCCCCTGCTTCTTTTGAAATCTCAAGGGACCCATTCTGTTACTCTTAACTGGACATTTATTATTTACCATTCCCATTATCTTTTTTTTTTTTTTTACATTTTGTTAGATTATCCTCTACTTCAGTTTGCTCTCGTATCCATGTTGCTCTTTTCCTGTCTCTTAGTGTTATTCCCATCATTATTGAAACTAGCTTATGTTGTAAGACTTTAGTAAGGCTCCAAGTTTCTGATGCATAAGATAATACTGGTTGGACCATCTGATTTGATACTCTTCTTCTTAGAGAAAATGACAATTTACTTTTCATAATCTCATTTTGTTTAACAAAAGCCCTCCATGCATTGATTATCCTTCTTTTAAGAATATCATTCTTAAAATATCAACATTTGCAATGGAGAATGAGCAATAAATATATTGTTATAACAGTTTTTTATACTTCTAATTGAACGTTTATATACACCAAAATACATTAATATTCCTGAAAACTGTTTTTGTTATTGTTATTATTATTACCATCATCATTACTATTATTCTTTTCAAATTTTTTGAGTCTCATTTCCCTGGTAATCTATTTACGGAATATGATTGAATATTGACAGATGTACTTCATTATAAAAATACTTCAGAAATATATTCGTTAATGTAGATACCCGAAAGTGTTGGAAGTTACATTAATACATATAAAAGGAAAAAAATACTGTGAGTTGGGAGACGGTCATCACGACGTCAGTTACCATGGCAACGGCTAGACTGGCTAAAG
>NC_090746.1:11777909-11807909 GCF_036898095.1 Palaemon carinicauda
CTTTGTCATATTCTGTTGATTTTTTCATTAGCTGGTTAATTGTGTACATATAATCAGGTGTTGACAACCATCTTCTAAATCCTACCTTCTCTCTTGGTTGATTAGAATATCAGTCTTTCTATAATTTTTCAGGCCTTTAATGTCTACTTTTTTGTGAATTAGTAAAAGATAAATTTTTTTCTAAGATGCAGGTATAGAGCATTCTTGCGAACATTTTTTGTATAGTTTTGCCAGTTTTACTTCTATGAAATATTCTCAGTTTATTATTAAATCCATTGTTAGGTCATCTTCTGTTGCTTTGCCTCTTCAGAGCCCTCTTGCTGAACAATCATAAAAGAGATGACCAGGTGTTTTACGTGGCCTTTCTCACCGTTTATCCGGGCTTGGGACCGGTACTAGTTTTAGAGAAAGCTGAGATGTAACACTGAAAACGAATATGAGTAAATCTAAGGTAATGCTCAATGAAAAGGCAGAGAAACAACAAATAATGAATATACATACTTAGGACAGATGGTAGTTGTTTCCAAAGGATATAAGACCGAAACTAAGCGAAGGATAAGCATGGGATGAAAAGCTCTTGGTAAACAAAATGAAATCATGAAAATAAAATGCCTCTTTCTCAGAAAACGAAAGTATTTAATCAGATGGTCCTACCAGTATTAACTACTGCATTGGAAACTTGGAGCCTTACTAAAGCCTTAGAACATAACCTAGTAACAACTTAAAGATATACGCAAGAGAATAATGATGGAACTAGAATGGACATTAAGTAGAGCGCATGCCTTCTCTTATATCATGTTGTACATTTCAAGGTAGGCAATTTAATTATGCACATTTTGGCAATAGTTTCATGTAAATCGGAAAAAACATTTACCACGATATACAAAAATGAGGTTTTTGACCTTTTCATTACCTTGACCTTTGACCCAATCACTTCCAAATCTAATATATACACAGGAAAGTAACTTGTTTGCGTTCCAGTCTGTTTTTGGCGAATACTTTCTTCGGAAAAAAAAGATTATGATAACTATTATAGTGTTTCTGAAAGGAAATTTTAATTGTGTTTATTTCTTCCTGTAATCCATAAGTTTTCGTTTGAACTTAGGCAAGTAATCCATAAAAGTTCTTGGGTTTGAATTTTCGCTAAATTATTTCATTTAAATAACATATCATGTAGATATATGTATATACACTGGAATAGTCAACCTTTTCCATATCTTATTTTCATAGCAATTTCACTATCCTTTTCTTTCCTATTTGACTCCATTGTTTTAAGGAAAAACTTTCCATGACAATCAGAATAGTCAACCGTTTCCATATCTTATTTTCATAGCAATTTCACTATCCTTTTTCTTTCCTATTTGACTTCAATATTTATGAGAAAAACTTTACATGGCAAAAAGAATGGTCAACCTTTTCCATATTTTATTTTCATAGCAATTTCACTATCCTTTTCATTCCTATTTGACTCCATTCTTTTAAAGAAAAACTTTCCACGACAATCGAATTGTCAACCTTTTCCATATCTTATTTTCATAGCAATTTCCACTATTCTTTTTCTTTCCTACTTGACTCCATTCTTCCACAGAAAACCTTTCCATGACAATCAATATGGTCAACCTTTTCCATATCTTATTTCCATAGCAATTTCAGTATCCTTTTCATTCCTATTTGACACCATTCTTTTAAAGAAAATCTTTCCATGACAATCAGAATAGTGAACCGTTTCCATATCTTATTTTCATACCAATTTCACTATCCTTTTTCTTTCCTTTCTGACACCATGTTTTTAAGGAAAAACTTTCCAAGAAAATCAGGATAGTCAACCTTTTCCAAATGTTATTTTCATAGCACTTTCACTATTAATTTTCTTTCCTACTTGACTCCATTCCTTCAAGGAAAAACTTTCCATGACAATCAGCATGGTCAACCTTTTCCATATCTTATTTTCATAACAATTTCACTATCCTTTTTCTTTCCTATCTGACTCTATTCTTTTAAGGAAAAACATTCCATGATAATCGAATTGTCAACCTTTTCCATATCTTATTTTTATAGCAATTTCACTATCCTGTTTTTTCCTATCTGACTCCATGTTTTTAAGGAAAAACTTCCCATGAAAATCAGAAGTCAACCGTTTCCATATCTTATGAAATTTCACTCTCCTTTTTCTCTCCTATTAGATTTCATTCTTTTAAGAAAACACTTTCCATGACATTCAACGGTAAGAGTAAGAAAAGACAGTGGAATCTTTGTTTCAAAACTGCTTTTCTAAGGACTATTTTGTATCGACATTTTGAGAAGGCCTTGTTCGAAGCAATGGAGAGGGGGGGGGAGCTTCCAGGAATAGGAATATCTAATTAAGTCCTCAAGGTGCCAGGAACTTTCAAGTGTAAAACCTTAAACTAAAATCATTAGAAAGAGGTTTAAAAGGACTTGATTTTATTCATTGCTTGTGTACACCCCCCCCCCCCGCTCTCTCTCTCTCTCTCTCTCTCTCTCTCTCTCTCTCTGTAAACATTGCTCAACAACCTCAACTCAAGTGGAAACTGTAGCCGCAGTAACGGTAAGATAATGAGGGATTAAGGAGAGCAAAAGAATAGCAAAATAAAATTTTTTTCTTTATATTTCTCCATAATTAATGGATAATATTTCATAGTATTTGAATAACGTTCATTGCCATTATACAACTGACAACACTGAAATTACCAAACAATTCTTTGTAACCCAAGGGGTTAACTAGTGCACTGTAATTGTTCAGTGGCCACTTTTCTCTCGGTAAGGGTAGAAGAGACTCTATAGCTATGATAAGCACCTCCTCTAGGAGAAAGACACTCCAAAATCCAACCATTGTCTCTAGTCCTGGGTAGTGCCATAGCCTCTGTACCATGGTCTTCCACTGTCTTGGGTTAGAGTTCTTTTGCTTGAGGGTTTGACAGTACACTTGAGGACACTATTCTATCTTATTTCTCTTATTCTCTTTTTTTTTACATTTTTTTATAGTTTATATAGGAAATATTTATTAATGTTGTTACTGTTCTTAAAATATTTAATTATTCCTTGTTTCCTTTCCTCATTGGGCTATTTTCCCTGTTGGAGCCCCTAGGCTTATACCGTCCTGCTTTTCCAACTAGGGTTGCAGCTTAGCAAGTAATAATAATAATAATAATAATAATAATAATAATAATACAATCGTTAATTAATATTTTACACAAAAAGGCACTGCTATTCCGATCACCTACGAATATATTTATCGTTCCAAAATGAATTTCGTGTTCACACTAGGAAAAAAAAATCTTTATTGTGTTACACTGCGTGGAGTGAGTAAATTTTCATATATTTGACATTATTTGAAGTCATGTTATGTGGAAATATTCTCCTATTTCATTGCATTGTATTCGATAATGCTCTAATTTAATAAATATTGAAACCTACAAATTCCGTATGATGAAATTTGTGTCTTAGTGAATTTACCCAATATAATTTTCCGACAATAATTCTTCTACCGCTCAATTTAGCGACAAATATATATCACCGAAATTCTATGATAAAAATGTTTAAGGACTAGTGAATGTAGAACCATTATTATTCAATCGTTTTCGTTAACCACTAATTAACTATAACTATACAGATGTTGCTACACACTTATTAGCGTAACGAACCACTAATTATAATTTTTCTTATTTTAATTAAATTTTTAAGTTAAAACTTCAAGTTATTCATTTAAAATGACAGTTGATTAGCTTATTAAATGTGGAGTAGGGAAAAGGTTAATTTCTTTTTAAAGACAAAGAGACTGGAGAAAAAATATGTTGAAAGGCGACAATCATCATAAAACAATGAGCAAAACGAGGATTACTTTATGGAAAATATGAGTAACTGGAAGGGCACAGAGTAGTACGCAGACCTCCGCCGCGGCAGCTTATTGCTTGCCCTCTTGCACGACCTTGACCTTAACCTTTGACCTTTGCATGTATTAATTGGCGTGTATTTTCATACACTCAAATATGAATCAAGTTTGAAGTCTCTGTGATAACAATGTCCAAACTTATGGCTGATTATGTGATATGGACGTTCTACTCATCCGTGACCTTGATCTTCGACCTTAACATATATCAATTGGCGTGGATTTTCATACACTCAAATACGAGCCAATTTGAAGTATCTGTGACAACGATGTCCAAACTTATGGCTGATTACGGGAATTGGATATTTTGCTTGGCCGTGACCTTGACCTTTCAAACTTTAATAATTTTCATCCCTACAATTTTAATTACTCTATGATTAGAATTGTGCCCAGGAGGCTGTTCTAAAACAAACACACACACACAAACACAAACAGGGGGTAAAACAAACTTACCAAAAGGACGGTAAAGAACATCGGATATCAAAATAATTCTCTGCGACCAAAAATGTATGGAAAGGTATATAAAATGTTATCTTGCTTGTAACTGATTTAAAGAACATAAAAACACTGTACCAGTAGCCTGAAAGTGGCCTCTGATACCTACTGGTATAAATAAGCGTATAGGTGTAATTATGGATGCATTTTTACTCGTTACACTCATACTTACGCCATGTTGTATAAATTAGCAAATTCATTAGCCCAGGCGCCGTGACACACTTTCATTACTTGATTTGGTTGCCAGAAAATTTTGGTAAGTGATAATGGTCTCGAGTTTATAAATAAAGTGATGAAATCGTTCACGGGCTGGATGAAAATTGAACACTTTTCAGTGACTAAATGTGAGGCCTTCAGCTAATGGTTAGTGGAATTCACAGAGCCCAAGGGAATTCATTTTCACAGACGAGTATGGAAAATTAGACAGCGTTTCGATTAATTATTTGCGAGGAATAGCTTATATGCTTGCCCTTACCATCTTAATAAGAAATTTTACTCTTTAATGATACTTTTTCGTTTCCTACCATAGTGATAAGAGACTTTACTTGGATTTAGGTGAATTTTGTTTGTCGATAAATTGAGCGTCTCGATGAATTGCTGTCGCTAAATGATAACGGTAAATACAGTAGATGGTGAGAAAAACAGTAGAAAGGAGAGGCCTCGATATCCAGAATGCACTAGAGGTGAATAGCGCATGTATCAGGATAGGTTTAAAGTTCTGCTGATGAGCCATATTGGAGGAGCATGAAATAGTGCTGTGGAGGTTTCAACATCCAGGGAGTCACTCGTAAGTCAACAGTCAATGGATGATAGCACATATAACTTGTGTTGGCCTTTCTTGGGGCCACCCCTTTGGTTAAAACAGCTAAATATTGAATTTATATATATATATATATATATATATATATATATATATATACAGTATATATATATATGTGTGTATATATATACGTATATATATATATATATATATATATATATATATATATATATTATATATATATATTATATATATATATATAATCTATATATACATACAAATATATATATGTATATATTTATATACATACGTACATATATATATATATATATATATATATATATATATATATATATGAGTAAAATCCACAGCAAACAGGAGAGTTCAAGACCAATTACCAAGCGCTTTCGTGTATTACATAGACTTTTAGGCATAAAGAAAATTATCACATAAAATAATACAAAGAAGAAGCCTAACAAAACTGAAATGAAAGCCACAAAGAATCAAAGCATCATATATATATATATATATATATATATATATATATATATATATATATACATATATATACATATATATATACATATATATATATAATATCCTGTCATGCTCAAGGGGAGAGGAAGTAGTCACACCTAGTGAAAGGTAATACCGAGAGAGGTACACCTGGAAACCACAATCTCCTACAAATTGCTGAACTAGCGGGTTGCAGTAAGAAAATTGTCGAAGCTTTGTGTGTGTTCGTGGTCATGCATATCTATCTGAATATTTAAACGTTATTCTGATAGGCATTTACATCATAAAACATGAGGGCAATAGTTTTTTATAGAAAGCGGTCCCAGAAATCAGTAGCTTGAATTTTCCTTCGTATTTATGTCTCTTCTCCATCTGTATTACTGTGAGTAATTTAGGAATGTGGTATTGTTGTTTCAATTAGGTTGAAAATAATTAAGAAATACATTTATATGCTCTTATGGTAGTTACGATTGAAATCATTTAAGAGAAAGGAAAGAAGAGACGTAATGAGAGTAAGATTATGCATGAAGTTAGATAAATCATGACTCTCTTGATAAGATGCATGATGCTAAATTATAGTTGCTAATATTGTTGATTAACTTAAACGGTGGTCTTCAATTTCCAGTGGTTTGTTCCAGCTTCTTTTCCAGCACTGGCGATATTACAAGATAATCTGTATCTTTCAAGAAATTTTTATGTTACGTAACCAGAATTGGGTACAGTTTTCTGAATGGGGATACAGTCATGAGAAAGAAGATTTAATTACAAGTAAACGGGTAACTGAGAATGTAAATTGAGGGATTTCAACGTGATGGCTCGTTGCTGAAAAATCTCCATATTCTTAACAGAGGAGTGAATTCATTTCACGTGGGTTAATTCGTTTCATATGTTAAGAAGGAAACGGGCTCCTGAGAGAATTAGTGCATGGTGCATGTTTCCATGAGCCATAATTTTAAGGGTTTTAATATCTTGCCTGGTTTTGGGACCAGCCTGAAATTATTGTTGGATTCTGGCTGGAAATTGTAGAATGTTTAATATGTTATAACCCAGGTAATAGATAATCATAATGTAAAAGTATCTGATAGGATTTTAATTCAATACGATGCAATTCTTAAAAAGTTATAAATGCTTTGAATAAAGCCGACATATTTCTGTAGAAAAGAAATTATGTAGGTATATATTGCCACTGTCGACATATTTCAAATAAACTTGATTGCATTATAAATGTAAAGCCTAATGAATCTCAGGACATTAATGAGAGAACAATATCTCCAGTTTATTATTCGTATGGTGTTTCTCATTATGTTTGTGATAAGGATATACGGAGTTACTTAATAATATCATTATGCTTGAAATATTAGATTCATTCTTAATATCCATTCACCTTACAATTCTTAAACTTATGAGTGATATGAAAATTATAGAGGATGAATTGACAAACTAGAAGTAATGTTTAGGGATAAGATTAAAAAGGGAGACTTGATTTCTAAATGGTATTACTTTATCTTCTCTACCTTTGCTATTAACATTTGTGGATGGACTGTGTTTCTTTTCTTTCTCTCTCTTTGTTTTTAAGTCCGCTTATGAATGGCAAAGGCAAGGGACATTGACATTGCCTTATCAAGCAGGAGAATTTCTAGAGACAGACCATATATACATGTGATCAGAGGCCCCAAGCCCCCTCTCCGCCAAAGCTAGGACCTAGGGGGGTCAGGCAATGGCTGCTAATGACTCAGCAGATAGACCCATACGCTCCCCAAAACACCCCCATCCTTAGCTCAGAAGAGACTCGAACCCCAGTCGGTGACATTACCACTTATTCCACAACAACCCTGTCGTAATATTTTAAATTACCTTTTCGCTTACAAAGAATGGACAAATTGATTAGAATAACTCTTTGTCACAAAAAGCAACAGTGAAAGGTTTACGTTTCAGTCCTTTATATATGTATATGTATGTATATACTGTATATATATGTGTATATATATATATATATGTGTGTATATATATGTGCATGTGTATATATATATATATATATATATATATATATATATATATATATATATATATATATATATATATATATATATCCAATCCACTGTGATGAAAACTGGCCAAAACCCATACATGTTATGAGTAAGAACATGACTGTGGTCTTTGTTGACTAGAAAAGGCTGCATTATTATTATTATTATTATTATTATTATTATTATTATTATTATTATTATTATTAGCTAAGCTACAGCCCTAGTGGGAAGAGCAGGATGCCGTAAGTCCAATTTGCCGCCGGTCTTGACCCCGGTCACCGGAGAGCGTTGCTGCCTGGTATAGCCAACTAGGTATGAAAACAGTGGCAAACCCTAAATAATTAATCTTGATAATGGAATGCAATAGGGACAGGGCGTTACCCGTAGCAACGCACTGCAGTATCCCCACCTGACAGCAGTGAGAAATATGCAAATGGTACCACAGAAGCCACGATTGCGGAGAAAGAAGTTAGTTAAAAGTAAGGACTGGAAAAAGAAAGAAAGAGGAGGAGGTCATGGGCCCGGATTTCAGGTGACGAGCCTAAACCTTTAACATCATCTCTTGCACTAGCCCGGAAACGACGTAGAATGATCTTAATTCTAATCTAATCCTCTATATATATATATCTATATATATATATATATATATATATATATATATATACATATATATATATATATATATATATATATATATATATATATATATATACTGTATTTAAATATATATATATATATATATATATATATATATATATATACTGTGTATATATATATATATATATATATATATATATACATATATATATATAAATATATCTATGATATCCTTTTTGTTGTTTTGTCCTGGATTTTTTGATAGATATAATTACTTTTCAATTTACCATACATTTTCTTTATGTTATATTTTTCCTAG
This sequence comes from Palaemon carinicauda, assembly GCF_036898095.1. Lineage (NCBI taxonomy): Eukaryota > Metazoa > Arthropoda > Malacostraca > Decapoda > Palaemonidae > Palaemon > Palaemon carinicauda. The sequence goes on from NC_090746.1 coordinate 11,786,531, forward strand.
ATTTCAGAGTTCATACAATTTCTTTTCATTTTACCATAGACTTCCTTTATATATATATGTATATATATACATATGTATATAAATATATATATATATATATATATATATATATATATATATATATATATATAATATTGCTTTTATTTTATCATGCATTTACCTCATGTAAAATTTTAGACTGGATATCAGATTAAGATAATATTATTGTTATGGCTTTCTTTTTGTATTCTGTTATCTGTTTCTTTTGGTTATTTCCTAATATATATATATATATATCTTTTGCAATATGTGCAAGACAAGTAATGATTAACTTCTCTTTCAGTTTCTCCGGTTACTGGGAGATTAGTTCTGGAAGGTGATGAAGTTTGGAATGATACAAAGGAAGAACCTGAATTGGATAAACCCCCAGTGAATTTTGTTGGTAAAAGCTAAGGGTGGGCCTAGGACATTGACAAGGAACATCTGCCATTTGACAATGGATTCTTTGTCAAATACACATGATTTGAATAGATGTAAATATCTGCAACATGTGTAATTTAATAGTTTATAAGGAATTCAAGTTTCCAAATATATATCGACTCCAAATTATTTTATGATAAATGTTTCTGGCACGGCAAGGACCCATACCTTTGCATTTGAGTCGAAACAATCCCAACAGAGACTCTACCAAGGATGGACTTTTCAAGTTTAACATAAAGTACAGTCGCGGATTCTTTTGTAATGCCATACCGTATGAACTTCAGCTTCAGTAACTGTGCAAAAGATCGGGGCGAAGTATAGAATATTATAGTATAGAATATAGAATATAGTATAGTATGGTAGATCATATTGCTTATCAGAAAAATGTGTATGCTAGACAGAAAAGAATTGCTACATTTTTAACTTATTTGGATAAAATTGTGCAATTTATTGGTATCTTAATGTTTAGGGTATAATGTAGTTTCCTTCGCTTGATGATTATTGGGCTACATATACTAGAATTCCTCATGTCACCGATGTAAAGTCATTAGAGCATTTAAGATTACTGAAGATTATTAATTTCAGTGATAACATAGATGCTACTGGGCAATTTTAATAGGTTTTATAAGGTTAATCCAATTTTTTTATTATACAACAAAACTTTTGGAGTTGAATGGCAGGATAGGATTAGAAATGAAGCTATAGGAGAGATTACTCGAGTTCCATATGTGGATGAAATCATGATGAGGGGTAGATGGATATGGTTTGGGCATGCTTTTCGAACTCCCCAAGAGAGATTAGTTCACTAAACGCTCAACTGGGCTCCCCAAGGCACAAGAAGAGATGGAAGACCCAGGCCTACATGGCTGAGGACTATGAAGCGCAAAGTAGGACATGATGAATAGAGAAGTATTGAATTAACAGCTCAAGATAGAGACGATTGGCAAAATCTAAATGAGTCCCTTTGTGGCAATAGGAGTAGGAGGAGATGATAATAACATACTTGCTTGAAAGTCCCTTGCAAAGTAAGAAATAGTATTGTTGGAGTAATTGTTGTGTAAAAGGTTAGAACAACAGGCAATCTCAGGCAATACATATAAAACAAACCTGAGCTAGTGATAATGGGCAGGTGGAAAGACCCAGGAACTCTCATTTCAAATCCTGTCATCAGGGAAAAAGAGGAACAAAAAAAAAGGGTTGAAGTAGATTGTCCTCTGGTGGTAACAGAGTATAAAGCAAACATGGGAGATATTGATGAATAAGATATGCTGATGCATTTATACCGGTCTAATATGAAACTCAAAAGATGGTACCTGCGTTTTTTTTTTTATTATTATTATGTTATAGATAGAGGTTCGGGGCTGTGAATGCTTGGCTGCTATACAAGAGGGATTCAATGGCCCAAAAAGAGTCCTACATGCCATTGAAACTTTTCAGAATGAAGGTATCTGCTTACATTTGGTAGGCATTTGAGATTGTAGGCTGTTGGACTGATTGGTGCAACAGGAGCTCAAATGCCAGTCCCTGTGAAAAAGCAAAGGTGTGTGGCGCCTGATGAGGTTGTCAGGTATGATAAGTCTTTGGGTCATTATCCTATACACTTTGTTTCATTTATTCTCGCACGCTTCAAGAAAAGCTAAGGAGACACCTGGCAGCTGTACAATGCAGTAGGTAACGCACTTTTTAGCACAACGCTGCCTGTAAAACGGTCACTTAACTTGTAAATACGTGATCAATATCCTTTTAATTAATTTTGCGAAGTGGTGTTTATAAAAGTATTGTTATGTGCCTAACGATAGTTCAGGCTCTTTGTTTTACAGGTATCATCATCAACAGTTCACCATTGCCAATAGTTTCTCTATTGCTAAACAACATTACCTGCTACAATGTACAGCTGTCAGAGATCTCTCTTGCCTTTTGTTAAGTGGACTGAAATTAATGAAACCTACTATATCCCATGCTCTAAATCCTTTAAACAGAAAGCTAGACTGCACGCTAGGAAACAGATTACTACCTCAGCACAATTATTAAAATGTGTTACTTCACATGTACTAAAGATTAAGATATCATGGGAGTAAAGAAAATTGGGCGGTAATCAGCTATAAAAGGTAATTAATGGCTAAATCACTAGGATGAATAATTCATCATTGTTAGGACCATATGTTCATTATTAGAGAAATGGCCTAACTTTAAATGTAGTTCTGATAAACTTAATTCAAGTCTCCGTAAGCAAAGTAATCATTTGTACGATCACAATTGCTTAATTCAGTTTAATAGTTTTAATTGGTCACTACAATCTACTGAAGCATAGTCACTCTTTAGAATCCTTCAAATATGAGCTTGTAAATACTGTATGTTTAAGCTTTATAATTGTTATTTACCTAAAAAAAATTGATATCCGGTGAATTATCACCGATTAGTACTTTCTTGGGGACAATTTACGGCCAATTTCATAGTGTAATAAAAATAATATTTTTACCAGTGAATTGATAAGGAAAGAACTACTTTTCAAATGAAAAACTGATAGCCATTTTTGCCGAGAAATTCTAAATATATATTGATTTTCTAAAAGGCATAGCTATGAAATTACTCTCACTTACTAAGTAGACTTTTGAATTCGATTATATCTTATATAAACGATTAATTTTAAACACAATGTTGTTTCTTTTCGTTTGAGAAAAAGGTGAATAGATAATTCTTAAGTGCAAAACGCCTGAAACATACCTGCAAGAAGTCACTGACTGTTGCTCCAAGAACCTGAAGGATAGTATCGTACCCAGATTCTTGGCAAAATTGGAAAAACATCTTTCCAAACATTTCTAGTATTGTATTGGCCTCAACACCTGCGGAAGAAACAAGTAATTTAGTTTTTATCTCTCTCTCTCTCTCTCTCTCTCTCTCTCTCTCTCTCTCTCTCTCTCTCTCTCTCTCTCTGCGGATGTAGTAAACAGTAACAAGGTAAACGAGTTTAAGAATAGGTTAGACAAGATCATAACAAATCTCTAAATGTTTAAACTAAATCGCTCTACCAAATAGCAAATAGTGTCCCCCAAGGATGGGTTAAAAAGATCCTTATAACTCTCTCTCTCTCTCTCTCTCTCTCTCTCTCTCTCTCTCTCTCTCTCTCTCTCTCTCTCTCTAAGAATTGAGCAATATTTAAAACATTCGAAGAAAACCGACATTTGAAACCATTATATTTTGATAACATATGTTTCACGTTATAACCCTTAAAATTAGCATCAACATCATGATTAAAATAATTGTTCTATAAATTGATATCTTACTTCGAAATCATTCATCTGCTCGAAACTCCAAATTTCAGTGGAATAGTGTGGTTAATGGTCAAAAATAAAATTTCAGCACATTCAACTATTTTCTACGTAAAACCAACTATTATTATTATTATTATTATTATTATTATTATTATTAAATAAGGAAAGAAAGGTAAGTTGTCAACATAAGATTTTCATTAGTACTGTCTTCAATTTTAATACCAATTAAACTCCAATAACTTAAATTAAAAGCCAGTTCCACGAATTTCCGCAAATCAAAAACGTTCATCAAATCAGGCAACAACTTTTAATTGTAAAGCTGCAAAGTAATTGACACCTATAAGTAGATTGTCTGTAGAGTAATTTAAAGGCTTCCGATAGATAACAAATTTCAGTTTATTGATTCAAGGTACTCAGGGGCACATGGATATCCTAGTAAGTTGGCCAGGGCAACAGCCACCCTTTGAGATACTACCCTAGAGAGTTATAGGGTCCTTCGACTGGCCAGGCAGTACTACATTAGATCCTTCTCTTTGGTTACAGTTCACTTTCACTTTGCCTACACATACATTGAATAGTCTGGCCTGTTCTTTGCAGATTCTCCTCTTACCTCATACATTTGACAAATCTGAGATTACTAAACAATTCATCTTCACACAAGGGGTTAACTACTGCACTGTAATATTTTAGTGGCTACTTTCCTCTTGGTAAGGGTAGAAGAGACTCTTTAGCTCTCTAGTCTTAGGTAGTGCTATAGCCTCTGTACCATGGGCTTTCACTGTCTCTTGAGTTAGAGTTCTTTTGCTTGAGGGTACACTCGAGCACACTATTCTCTCTAATTTCTCTTTCTTTTGTTAAATTTTTTATAGTTTAAATAGGAAATATTTATTTTAATATTGTTACTGTTCTTAAAACATTTTATTTTTCCTTGTTTCCTATCCTCACTTGGCTAATTTCCCTGCTGGGGCCCCTCGGCTTATATCACCCTGCTTACCCAACTAGGATTGTAGCTTAGCAAGTAATAATAATAATAATAATAACAAAACGCTACACGAACAAGCATTATTCTTTCAATAAGTATTAAAACTTTAAAAGAGTATTCATTTAGAATAAAAATGTCATTGTACACATTTGCATTAAGAACCAAATAAAGAATAATACCTAAGTAGCCATATTACCAATCTATGCGAAAAGAAAATAGTAATTTGTTGCAGTGTAACTTTCCGCTTAAGGTTATAATTCATTCGTAAGTAATGTGATGAATGGGATTCCTTATTTCTACTATCAATCTAGGTGAAAATATCTCAACTAAGGTGTAACGTGTTTACATGATATTGGTTAAAATGTTATTGTAAGTAGTGAAACAATACAACTCATAGAGATAATTGGAAAGTATGGTGCTTATATTTGTACTAAATTTTTCTCTAATGAGGCAGGTTCGTACTCACTTGCAAGGGTGCCCTTTTAGTTCGGAAAAGTTTCCCAATAGCTAATTGGTTGGAAGTATTTTGTCCGAATAGCATCGTTTTCAAATAATTACCACATAATGTGAATCAAAACTTATTTACTTACTTAAATTTCACCCTCAGATATAGGAGTTTTCAATAAATAATGTAAATAAATGATAAAGTTTTGTGATGGCAAGCCTAATTTTAATACCCACACCTACCGAAGTCAACGACAGGTCCTCGTTTTCGAATGCACACTGGAAAAAAATGGTAACTCTTCCCACATTTTAAGAAACTTGTGATAAATGACATTAATTATAAGTAAAACATGTTATTATGAACTTTCTTTGAATACCAGAATCTATCAAAAACATGGAAGTATGACTCACTACTGGTGATAACTTGTGGGAAAGTAAAAGGAACAGCCTCCTATCAAATACCGAAGTAGTTGTAACTCAGCAGTGGAATCATTAATTCGTTTAATTGTGATTTTGATGTAATTTATGCAACACTACAGTATCCTCAAAACTTAAAATATTGTATTAATACAATCTAAACTTATAAGAAAATATAGAAAACCCTTTCTAAACAGACTCATGATGTAAGTTTGTATAAAGGGTTACCTCCTGTAAAGTTGTACAAGGAATTTATTTGTATGAGCACAAAATGACCTCTGAAGAGGCAGATGTCATTAATGTAAAAATTATTATTCATCTTGCAAGAGAAGGAGAGTGTTCGATAAACGTTATTTGGAATGATACTGATATGCTAAAGTAATACCATATCCTATCGACAAACTATTTGCCTGGGAACTTGCAGTCTTGAGCTGACTTATGATGTACAGAAATCGGAGTCGAGCAGAAGTTCCCTTGGAGGGGGATTGTCCTTCTAAGTCCTAATCCACCCCCCCCCCAACACACCTCCTCCTCCTCCTCCTCTCTCGTCTCCCTCTAGTCTACCATAACTGCCTTCAAAGGTATAGTGCATGTTAATTGCCAATTATTTCTATTTTTTTTTTTTTGAGACTTATTAATTTGTATTCATTTCTGATGAAAGTGGTTATAATTAGCTCAACTATTACCAATATAAAATATTTGTGTATTTACGGATGTTTGCTACGCATTGAAATTATTTCCTTTATTTCTTATGGGAAAATTTATCTCAAGATACAAGTATTTCAGAATGTAAGCTCGCTCCTAAGACGAATTAAGGAAAGCAGCTCATGACGTCAGGCTTGGGTTTTGGAAATTCAGATTATTGTATTTCTGGCTGAGAGAAAGTCTATATTTGACGTTTCAAATAAATTTTAATGAAAAGTACTTTTTAAATAGTTATACAAGCGCATTAGGTACTTTACGCAAACTTTTTCTGACCCCGGTATCCATCAATTTAAGTTTTCTTTAAAGATTCCAGGGAAAGCTATTTATTTCAATATCCCATATACAGTAATTTCAAAATTTTCTATGATATTCTCAGGAATAGGTTAACCACTTTCTTATAAATTATATGGTATTTAAAAATGAACATTTGCTACATGTTCCTTTATGGTATGTTCTTCTCATTTATTTTTCTAGCTCGTTTATATATTTACAATTTCTATGTTATAATTAGGCTGAAAGATACATGAAGTATTAGAGGCAATACCTAATTAGGTCAAAACAGGGTAAAATTTGCCCTGAAAAATATACACATTCAAATATATTAGGTTAGCCAGTGTTGCTTATGCGTGCGTATTTGATGCAATTCGCTTATATACTGTATGCGGATGTGTGAGGAGCAATGTTGTTTGAGTTGAGGGAAGGGGATAAATATTAGCTTCTGAATCACCCTAAAATATGAGTATTTTGTCCTTATGATCTCCATACTAATGTCAATTCAACAAATCTCGGAAAAAAAAAAAAAAAAAAAAAAACTTTGAAGGTCAATTTTTAAAAAGGTCATTTTGGAAGAAAGATTACTGCCTGTACTACCTCTTCAATATTGACTGATTTTTTGTTATTCAAACATGAAACAGTAGGTAATTCAATAGCCTATATTTTGTACATTCATTTTTTGGGGAAAAAAAAAACCTCTACACAATGATAACATAATACATATATAAAAGAAAAAAAAAATAGCTAAGATAAATTCCAATGAGTACCATTTATGAATAAAATCATCTTTCAAAAGATTTTTAAATCAAAAGAATCGATTGGGAAACAAAAAAGTCAATATGTTGGAAATAAACCCAAAATAACACTGCTTTAATGGAGCCAAGTCAAGCAACTTAGACATGGAACCCGAGATACTACTGTAAGTATATATATATATATATATATATATATATAACGGATTTTGAGCGAAGCGAAAAATCTATTTTTGGGTGAGATGGCCATGTCGTCCTGATGGAAGTTCCTATAGGGTAGCTTCCTAGGGTATATTACAACTACGGCGATATTCCCAGAGAATTTACCTTAAGGTACCAGAATTCTAACTCCTGGAGTGAATATCCCTCCTGAAAGGGATATCGCGACATATCAGAGGACGTATTCTTGACACGCCACATGGCAATCTGCATCCCGAACAGAGATTTCATCTCGCAGGGGGCGATTGGCAAGAAACGAATTCGGGAAAGAAAAAGGGGAGCCGCTCCCAAGGCTCCCTATCTTCCGATTCGTATGCGTGCCTGGCGCCAATCCTGGCGCCATCTGTATTCCTTGTAGCGTACACGAGGTGCTACAGATACTGTATGTAGGGAGGGGTCCTACGGCCCTTTCTTAGAAAGGCAAGGGCGGGTCCATCAGGACGACATGGCCATCTCACCCAAAAATAGATTTTTCGCTTCGCTCAAAATCCGTTTTTTGGGCTCAAGCCATGTCGTCCTGATGGAAGTATACCAGAGCATTACTGTATCTGTGGATTCTCAGAACGTGCCGTACTCCCCGGATGTAATTTTTCCCGGTCGACTAGACCTAGAGACCTAAGATGTTACCGTTATACATCTTTTCAACTAACTATAAACCATGTTAGAGCTTCCTGCCCCCTACAGGGAAGAGTCCTACTAGACTCTGGAAAAGTCTCGAAGAGTACATATACCTATGTATGAATACCAGGCAAGCTAATATAGTGGTCTCGCCCTATATTAAGTAAAGCATAGTTTGTAAAGAATCACTGCGTCAATATGAAATATCGACCAGTTCTCCGCACAATACTTGTATTGGACAAAGGTTTTATATCCGCATAGGAGGAAAACCAATGCAACATAGCTTGCATAAAGGAACAATTCTATTAGAATAATCCCAGATAAGGTACATAGAATGAATGCTCAATTATACCAATAAATTGACACAGGTGGAGACGCAAGGTTCTCAAGAACCAGTTTATTGACAGGCAATAAATAGACAGGTTAACCACAATTATATATATATATATATATATATATATAAGAAGAGGATAACCCAAAACTTTAAGCATAAGTATGATAGTAAACAGAACTTGTTTGTCTGAAAGAAAAAACATTAAATGCCACTTTTAAGATACCGAGGTATCAAAGTCATAAAAGTCTGTATTACAAATCAATGACATTAGCGTTAGAAACGCTCGGCACACATGTCTGCACTTATGCTAAGTTCACCTTCGGAAATGGAACAGTCTACGTGGGCAACACAGTGCCCTCACTTAGTTTGTAGTACAGTATGTAACTACACACTCACCCTGGAATTAATCGTCCCAATTAAGACCACTGTTCCTCGCAGAGTTAAACAGTAGGGTTAACACCGCGACCCACTGCTACCACAGATCTCTTTAGTTCCTCTACTTGCTTCGCATAGTGGCGAAAGAACACTCTGGAAGACTTCCAGCCAGTGTATGAACGGAGATGTTCAAAATCCATACAATTAAAGAAATTTAAGGATGAGGCAACTTTCCTCGGATCGTGACCTGCGGGTGTACTGTCAGGATCCGCTCTGCGAATAAAATATGTGATTTTCGCTCTGAGTTGATTCAGAGATAAATTTGAGCCTGATGTTTCTCCCCTGAATAGTTGACCACCCTTGAAGTCTGAAGTTCTATGAAGATAGACCTTTAGGCATTCTACTGGACATAGAGATGCATCTTCTTTCAGAGGGCAGATTCTCCAGGGACCCCACCTGTTGGTGGGTAACTCATTCTTGGCGAGAAACGTAGGATCCGGAAACAGGTTCAGTTCTCCCCCATCCAGGAACTGAACACGACCTGCCTCTCTCGAGAGGGCTACAATCTCACTAACCCTGGCCCCGGACGCGAGTGCAAATAGGAAAATAACTTTTTGTGTCAAATCCTTTAACGCACACTCTTCATTGCTCAACAGAGAAGCGAAATGAAGAACTTGTCTAAAAACCATGAAATGGGCTTTGGAGGTGCTGAAGGTCTGAGCCTAGCGCAGGCTTTCGGGACTTTATTAAAGATCTCGTTACCTAGGTCGACCTGGAAGGCATATAGAATGGGTCTTGTCAAAGCAGACTTACACGCTAAAATCGTGTTAGCTGCCAATCCTTGACCATGGAGGTGGAGAAGAAAGATAAGCAGAAGTCTGTCAAGATCTCCTGCGGATTCTTCGCCTTGACAAAAGGCCACCCATTTTCTCCAAGATGACTCATATTGCCTTCTAGTAGATTTGCACTTATATTCCTCAAGGAAGTCTATGCTGGCTTTCGAAATCCTGAGACGCTTTCTCACCGCTAGGGAGAGAAAATCATGAGCTGCAGGGTCCGGGTTTTCTGTAATGAAGCGCAGACAGTTGACTTCTAGACTCGCTGGGTCAGAACTGGATCTGGTAGCGGTACAAACTTCAGCTACAGTTCCAATGCCAGGGGGAACCACACGCTGTTCGGCCACTTGTGGGCCACTATTGCCGCTACCCCTTGAAGGATCTCAGTTTGTTGAGGACCCTCAACAGAAGGTTGTGAGGAGGGAACAGATAAATCTTGGACCATCTGTTCCAGTCGAGGGACATTGCGTCCACTGCTTCCGCTAAGGGGTCCTCGTACGGGGCACGTACAGGGGCAACTTCTTGTTGTCTTTCGTCGCAAAGAGGTCTATCTGCAGTTCTGGGACTTGATTCAGAATGAAGGAGAATGATCCTGCGTCTAAGGACCATTCCGACTCTATCGATGTGAACCTGGATAGAGCGTTCGCCGTCACATTGCGGACTCCTTGAAGGTGAACTGCCGACAGGTACCACTTCTTCTTTTCCGCCAATCGGAAGATGGCCAACATCACCTGGTTGAGAAGTGGTGACCTCGATCCTTGTCGATTCAAGTATCTCACAACTACCTCGCTGTCCATCACCAACCTTATGTGGATCGAGTGACGCGGGGAGACTTTCTTTAAGGTAAGGAGCACTGCCATAGCTTCTAGAAAGTTTTATGTAAAAGGTCTTGAATAGCTTGGACCAAGTCCCCTGGACTTTTTTCCGATGAGAGTGACCTCCCCATCCCTCCTTCGAGGCGTCTGAGTGAATCGTCACTGACGGGGGAGGTGGCTGAAGAAGAACCGACTTCTTTAGATGTCTGGCTTGGGACCAAGGCCTGAGAAGAGTACTTAGCTGAAGCGGCTGGTCTTTTCAGATCTCTTCGCGCGTTTGATGCATAACTTCTCCAAATTCCGATTGCATCCTTTAGCTGTGCTCTTAGCACTGGGTCTGTCACCGAAGCAAACTGGAGAGAGCCCAGTACCCTCTCCTGCTCGCGTCTTGATATCCTTTCGGAATCTAGAAGTCTCTTGACAGAACCCGCTATCTCCTTCCTTTTCTTCGCCGGGATGGAGAAACGGTGTGACAAAAGGTCCCAGTGGATTCCCAGCCACTGGAACTTTTGAGATGGAGAAAGTCGAAACTTTTTTCTGTTGATCTTGAAGCCTAGGTACTCTAGGAACTGGATCACTTGACTGGAAGCTTGCAAGCATTCTGTCTCGGATGCTGCCCACACCAACCAGTCGTCCAGGTAGGCTACTACCTGAATTCCCTTTAGGCGTAATTGTTTGAGAGCTACGCTCGCAAGCTTCGTAAAAATCCTTGGGGCTATGTTTAGCCCGAATGGCATGGCTCCGAAGGCGTATAGTCTTCGTTGTAGCCTGAACCCTAGGTAGGGGGAGAGTCGATGGCTGATTGGAATGTGCCAATAGGCGTCTGACAAGTCTATAGAGACGGAATATGCCCTCTTGGGCAGTAAGGTCCTTATGTGTTGCAGTGTTAGCATTTTTAATTTGCAATTCACTATGAACTTGTTGAGTGGCGACAAGTCCAGAATGACTCTGAGCTTTTCCGAGTCTTTCTTGGGAACACAAAACAGCCTCCCTTAGAAATTGATGGGCTTCACCCTTCGGATCACCTTTTTTCTCCAACAGTTCTTGAACGTACTCCTCCATAACGGGGGTGGAGTGTTGGAAAAACCGAAGGCACGGGGGTGGAGTGCTGTACCAGCTCCAGCCCAGTCCGTTCTTGAGTAGGCTGTGGGCCCAGGGATCGAAGGTCCACCGATCCCGAAATTTCAGAAGTCTCCCTCCTACCGGTATCACCTCACTTGGACTGCCGTCCTGAGGTCTTGCCTTCCTGACCACGACCACCCCTGAATCCCCTTCCCCTTGAGGGGCGTCTAGACGAGCCTCTGGCTGCTCCTCTAGGCTTTGCTCGAAAGCAAGTAGACTGCCCTTCGAACGCTGGGGTGAATGCCGTGGACTGTGTCGACACGGCCTGGGGTACCCACTGAAAAGTGGTCGGGGTTTGTGCCACGATCTGGGGCACTGGGGGCAATGGCAATTGCAGTTGCTGTTGCTGTCTAACAGGCTTGGCTGGCCGAGACGGTAGCCTAGTCCTCATAGTCTTCCTCTTTGGTTGAGGACCCTCATCCGGGGAAGACTTTCTTTTGATAGCCAGGCCCCACTTCTGGAGAAGGTTTCTATTCTCCAAGGCGGCCTTATCAACAACTTCTTTGACCAAGTCGGTAGGGAAAAGGTCTTTTCCCCAAATGTTGGAGGAGATTAGTTTCCTTGGCTCGTGCCTCACCGTAGCCGAGGTGAACACGAACTCCCTACAAGCTCTCCTTGCCTTGACGAAGCCATAAAGGTCCTTCGTCACTGTGGCCAGATGAGTCTTGGCCACCACCATGAACATTTCATGGACCTTGGGGTCACTTGCCATCGTCTCGAGAGTAGTCTGAAGAGACATTGAGGCAGCCAGTCTTTCTTTTGTCTCGAACTCTCTTCGCAAAAGAAAGTCAGACAGCTTAGGGAGGTCCTCGCCGAACTGACGTCCGGCAATATCAGCCTCCAACTTCCCAACTGAGAACGTAAGATGGACGTCCTTCCAGTCTTTGTGGTCCATAGGCAGGGCCAGCGACAAGGGTTTACACTCCTCTAGGGAGGGGCAAGGCTTGCCAGCCTCGACTGCTTTTAGTACAGCCGCAAACCCTTTCTGTAAAAAGGGGAAGGCTCTAGTAGGCGAGGACACAAAGGAAGGGAGCTTCCTGTTCAATGCGGCTACCTTTGAGTTAGAGAAGCCCCTCTCTTTCATCGAGGATGAAAGTAGAGCTTGAGCCTTAGCATGGTCCATCACTATGACCTCCTTCGGCTCTGTCTCCTCCTTTGAAGCTGGTTCCTTCCTCAGCCAGACATAACAGTCCGGATATGATGCCTTGCTGGGCCAGAATTCCACCTCCTCCAGGGGAACTGAGCCCAGCTTATCCGAGATGACGGTCTTTCCAGTCGTCATCGGCATGTGCTCAGCATACCTCCATGGGTTAGCATCTGAGCACAAGGGAAGGTCTTTCACATTGAGCTTTTTCTGGGGCCCATGTGATTCTGCAAGGCACTGCATTCGCAGTTCCATTGCAGCCGCCTTCTCCTGATTCTCCTTCTGCATTTGTTGGATCATTCCAACAATAGAAGAGAGGGCCTGTCCCAGCTCTACTGGGAGACCGGCCGATGTTGAGGGAATAGGCTCCGGAATCTGAACCGGAGTAGCTGACACCTCGTCGACCTGTACCTCTACAACGTCTGGGGCTTGAACTTCATCCTGGGCTTCTGCCAGGAGGTCTTCCTCCAGACACTCGTCCACATCAGACATCCTGTCATCTAACTGGATGTCTTGCATCGCGACCGCGACTTCAGCATCCACCTGGATCTGAACTTGGGGGATCTCCTCTTGAGGCTGGGGAATCACTACATCAGCTGATGCCTTAGGGAAAAGATACGCCCTCATCTTCTCACTTGGAAGATAAGGGCCAGAAGTGTTCTTTTGGAAGCCCCTTACCCAGGTACGAAGCTTCTTCCTAGCTATATCCCTTGATTCCGCCGTCCTAGGGGAATCAAAGGCCTCAGTAATCAGGTTAGTGCACACAGTACATACCTGAGGGTCCCAATACCGGAGATCATCCTTGGAGACAGCGCATGTTGCGTGTCTCCTACAAAACTCATGTCCGCAGAGGTTCTTGCTACGGACGTTCCAGAAAGCACTTCCGCACTTCGGAGGGTCCTTCTGTAAAGCGAAGAAATTTCCATGAGTATCAAGTGAACTATGTATCACTGGATATGCATAGTATAGCATAACAATTCAGAAAGGAAAGACACACACTTGTGTTTCCCTCACAACCCATTGCTGCAGCCTTCCAGATAATAAAATCAAATGGTTAATCTCTTCTAGAGTAACCAATGCAAAGTTTCCAAAGGAAACAGGTGGAGCTCACACCTAAGCAATGATTTTAAAATCCTGGATAATAGACAGGAAAGAACTCACTTTCCTATCTGTAGGGCAACAGCAAAGGACTGTGCAAGAAAACACAAAAGTGTTAGAACACACAGTGCTGTACCAAAACCCATACTATAGTTTTCCTCTTACTGTATATGTTATACTGAAGAATACTAGTACAGTATAGGAGGATACGTGCCGGCCGGCACACACCATAACTAGCTTTAAAGTATACTACTTAACAGCTATAAGGCGGCAGAACTCTGGTTCAAATGCATGTGCCGGTCGGCAGCAATTGCCGGCCGGCAACTACACAAGGTAGTACCCAGCTGCTGGCCACACTCTTGGTGACCGGCAGACAAGGGCTGACATTAGCCGGCCGGCAAAGGTACAGGACCGATGCCAGCCGGCAGCAAAAGAACCAGAGGACTACACCTGCCCGGCTGCCGGCCTCATAGGCCGGCAGCCGGGTCGGGTACAGCACTAGAAGAAAAATAGGATGGATGCCGGGATAAGAGTGTACACTACCTCCAAGCCCGGCAATCCGAAAGAGTGCATATAAGGAAGGGGAGAATCTAATTCAGGCTTCCTGGCCAATGCCGTCTGGCTCTACAGGCAGGCATGGATAAGGGACCAAGGGAGGTCAGGGCAGCACTCAAAATATAAGACCCTTGCCGGCCGGCAGCTCTGCCGGCCGGCAGCTCTGCCGGCCGGCAGGGGGCTGAGTCAATTCCACATCCTAACCTATACTAGGTCCAGATGTAGAACGACGTACAGTACTGTAATGGCTAGGCCATTACGGAGATAGAGGGGGAAGGGACAAAAGAGGGTCCTACCAACCTTGCTTTAGTGACGGATCACCCGCAGCCAAGAAACTTATCTTAGCCTAAGGGAGATCTAAGGGGGGAGGCCAGCAATACTTGCCAGCTCCCAGAGCACCAAAGCAAGGAAGGTGTTGCCACTCCCAGGGAAAGAAACTTATCCTCCCCCGAGAACAGCAACAAGGACTAGTCTGGTAGATCACAAAAGAAGGAATCATATCCACAGAAACCTTCGGTAGTGACCTAAGGAGGCTAAGCCACCTTTGTCTGTGTCAGGCCAGCGAGGGAGACTCTACCCCAAGCCAGACAAGCACAGACTCAGACTAAAAACTCTGTTGTTCTGTCCCTCTTTGAACCAGACTTACTGGAACAGGAAGGTACAGTAACACCCCAGTATAGTTTTATCGAAAATTAATTTGGAAAAAACCACTTAGGGATAAGCCCAAGGCTTAAACAGAGGGAAAGGGATTGCATACCTTCTCCGAAGAAAAGAAAGCAACCGGGGAGTATGAGAAAGTATACTAAGGCTCCATAAGCAACTTAGCCTAGGCACCAAGAGAATCGATTACCTAAATCACCGAAACTCACTCGTATACTATCTTGGAAATATTGCACACAATCTTAAATGTATAAAACATAGCCTAAAGCTTCAATAAAATTTTATTACACTCGGAAAAACCAAAATCATGCATGAAGTACTAGGACCAAACGACTAGGCTACATGGCCTAGCGTAGGCCAGAATGGCGAATACTTCGCCAAAATAATACTAAGCACGAAAGGAAATCCTATGTAATGCTAAATAGCTAAAATTTATTAAAGCAAAACAACCGGGAATGTCGCTCTGACTAACTAAACTTATACCTAGCGAGCGACAGCGTCCATGAAGCCTCCGGTAGGCTACGGCTCTTGTAACAAAGATTAATCCTATTAATCACTCAAAAATTTACCAAGAGCCTACATTTATACATAAAAGACATGGTACTCAACTTATCAGAGGCCGACGAAGACGGAGAAGCCATGAAAAGTAGAATAAATCCAAGATTTGCGAGAAACACAGGAAAAAACACCGAGTTGTTAAGCTACGCAAAAAGGAATGCAGATGGCGCCAGGATTGGCGCCAGGCACGCATACGAATCGGAAGATAGGGAGCCTTGGGAGCGGCTCCCCTTTTTCTTTCCCGAATTTGTTTCTTGCCAATCGCCCCCTGCGAGATGAAATCTCTGTTCGGGATGCAGATTGCCATGTGGCGTGTCAAGAATACGTCCTCTGATATGTCGCGATATCCCTTTCAGGAGGGATATTCGCTCCAGGAGTTAGAATTCTGGTACCTTAAGGTAAATTCTCTGGGAATATCGCCGTAGTTGTAATATACCCTAGGAAGCTACCCTATAGGAACTTCCATCAGGACGACATGGCTTGAGCCCAAATATATATATATATATATTATATATATATATATATATATATATATATATATTATATATACGTATGTATATATATATATATATATATATATATATATATATATATATATTATATATATAGACGTATCTATATATATATATATATATATATATATATACTGTATATATATATATATATGTATATATATATATATATATATATATATATATATATATATAAGTAAAAACCATATTTCACATAATAGCAATTCTCTCTCTAATCTTTTCCCTTAGACTTGACACTCACGAAGCTCTTTTATCATTCGCAAAGTTCAAAAGGTGTCTCATGATCTGGTAAGTACTCGTTTTGAGATTAAAAAAACCTTCTCTAGAGACAAGAAAGAATTTGGCGAACGTCTCACGAACCTCTTTTTCACTTTAATTCTTCATCCAAGAGATAAAAGAACCCTCGCTGTCATAAGAACTGCCATGCTGGGAGTAAGGCTTTCTCGTGCTGTTCATCCTCTACCATTTACTATTATCTTTCCTCTCTTAACTTTTATATATTTATTTACCTTGCGTACATTCTTCTCCGGAGTCTACAGTCACAGTTGTTGTTGTTGTTGTTGTTGTTGTTGTTAATTATTATCATTATCATTATCAATATTATCATTATTATTATTATTATTATTATTATTATTATTATTATTATTACTAGCTGAGTTATAACCCAAGTTGGAAAAGCAAGATGTTATAAGCCAAAGTATTAGACCTCTCAGAACACGAAAATAAAGTAACTTCAAACCTTCAGGTCTCTCATTAATTTGACATGACCTGTCCAGTCTCATGGAAAATATTTCAAGTTTACCTCCGGTCACAAACATCTTTTTTATTCACGGGTTCATGATTAGAAAACTAAAAAAATGGCAAAAGTTTCATATTCAAAAAGTTTATCAAAAGAGGCATGAAAGGAAAGTTTCAATAATTCATCGGAAATTGACCAATGACTTTTGCCAAATATAGGTTATATGCAAATACTGTATAATGATAACAAGCATACGTTTTCATGCCTAGTCAAAGGATCCTGTCCAACCCTAATATTCATAAATATCAGAATCATACCTATACATAGAAACAACATGAAAAACCCAAATATTACAGTGGTGGTAAAAATGATCATCTTTCATATAAATCAAAGAAATGACATGCTATGGAACAAAAATGTATAGATTGCAGATTGCTGATAGAAGGTTCCCTGAAGAAGATGCAAAGAAAATAAATGCTGCCTTTGATACTGGTGTAGGCCAAGAAAAAAACAAACGCACAAAATACTCATGATAATGGTCTTCCACTGTCTTGGGTTAGAGTTCTCTTGCTTGAGGGTACACTCGGTCACAATATTCTATCTAATTTCTCTTCCTCTTGTTTTGTTTAAGCTTTTATAGTTTATATAGGAAATATTTATTCTAATGTTGTTAATATTCTTGAAAATATTCTATTTTTCCTCGTTTCCTTTTCTCAATGGGCTATTTTCCCTGTTGGAGCCCCTGTGCTTATAGCATCCTACTTATCCTACTAGGGTTGTAGCTTAGCGAGTAATAATAATAATAATAATAATAATAATAATAATAATAATAATAATAATAATAGTTGTAGTAGTAGTAGTAATAATAATAATAATTAAGAAAAGTCAGATAGTGAATTTGCATTTTGCATCAATTCTGCCAAGAAATGTGCAAAGAACAATATCAAGTTGGAAGAGATAATAAATGCGAAACCAATTGTAATGCAAGTCAATACAGAAGCTGGTGTATTAATTTTGTCAAAGAAAATAGCAAAGATTATTCCTAATTTATTAATAGAAGGAAGAAATAGAGTTTTTAATGGTTAATAATTGCAGTATAAAAGACAGAAGTCCGACACAATACCACTAAGAGGAGTTAAATCTAAAGGCAAGACCTTAGTTGGTTTAGATCGATTACAGTGTCTTGAATTAGATTGGCAAAATACTTTGGAAGTCGCAGGTACACAAGATGAACACAAGAATGATATCTATGTGAATAATATTTTATCAGAGTTTCAGGAAGCGTTTTAAGACAAAGTAGGTACAGTTAAAAAGGCAAAGACAATTTTAGTGTTGAAACCAAATGGTACTCTTAGATTTTTCACCCCAAGACCAGTACCATGTGCATTGAAAAGTAAAGTTGAAACAGAAATTAAGAGATTAAAAAGTGGCAGGTTTTTAGGGTAAAGGTTTTATATTGAGAGTGGGCTACACCTTACGTTCTTATTTTGAAGGAAAATAGCTAGATTAGGTTATGTAGAGATTACAAGGTAACACTAAACCCGCAGATTCGGGTCCCTCAACATCCACTGCCAGATCCTTAAGATATGTTTGCAACTATGTCAGGATGTACCGAATTTTCAAAATTAGATCTTCGACAGGCATTTCAACAACTTCCCGTTGAGCAAAATTCAAAAGAATTATGCACCATAAATGCATTCTTAGATTTATATAGACCAAAGAGATTACACAATGGAGTAGCTACAACTCCAGCAATGTGGCAATAAACTATGGATGAAATTTTTACTGGTACGCCAGGAGTGTTCATATTCATAGATGTTATTTTTGTCGCTGGTAAAGTTAAAGAGATCATAAAGAAAGATTACAGACAGTTCTGAAGAACTTAAAGAAACATGATACTAAAGCAAATAAGAGCAAGTGTATCTTAGCAATTGATTTATTGAAAACGGTAATGATAAGACTAAAGCAGTATAATCAACAAAGGTACAAAAATTACAACGATTCTTCAGTTTAGTAATTTTTATGGGAATTTCATTCGGAATTTGCCTATAATTAAACATTCATTGTATAACTTGTTCTTTTGGCTTCAATATACTGTATGATTCACCAATTACAGCAAAGGATATTGCTCAATGTATAAAGAAAGACCCAGCACAGGCAAAAGTATTCGAGAGTTGATCAAAGAAAGTAACTTAAGTGCAAAAGAAGGTTGTAAATCGTATAGACTAATTTGGAATGAGTTCACTATAATACACGATTGTGTCATGAGAGATT
Organism: Palaemon carinicauda; assembly: GCF_036898095.1. NCBI lineage: Eukaryota > Metazoa > Arthropoda > Malacostraca > Decapoda > Palaemonidae > Palaemon > Palaemon carinicauda. Next base: position 11,805,715 of record NC_090746.1, read on the forward strand.
CAAGAATAGGTATTGCCAGCGCACTTAGGAATAAAGTTTTATCTTTAATACATGCTGATCACCAAGGTATAGTCCGGTCAAAATTATTAGTGAGAACTTTTGTTTGTTGGACAGGTGTAGACAGAGATCTTGAAGTTAAAGTGCTGTTTAAGAATTGTAGGAATTACGTTGTGCACAAAAAAAAAAAAAAAAAAAAAAAAAAAAAAACACAAGGTAGCTAGAATGCATTAAAGGCAAAGGTTCCACAGAAATTTTATATCTCCTTGTTTAGGATATTTATTCTTGATAGTGTTGGATGTATACAGTACATGGCCAGAGGTAATTCAAATGCAGAAAACAATTACAAATGTAACGGTAAAAATACTAATGTAAGCTTTTGCTACACATGGTCTGTCAGAAAGAACTCTAACAGGTTAGATCTGATGTATCTAAGTTTGCAAAGTCAATTAGAACAGACAGGTTATAAACAAGTAGAAAATCTCCAAAAACTAAGAAATAATACTTCAGAGAAGTGGGTACCAGGAGATATTGTTAGAGAGATAGGAAATATACATTAGGATCTTTAGTTTGTTTCAATTTGGTGGATGTATTAGAGATAAGAAATTTACATTATGATGTTCAATTAGGTGAAAATATTAAAAATAGGAAATTTATATTATGAGTTCAATTTGGTGGATATATATAAAATATAGGAAATTTACACAGTGATGTTCAATTAAGTGAAAATATTAGAAATAAGAAATGTATATTATGATGTGCTAATTTGGTGGAAATGTATGAGATAGGAAATTTAAATTATGATCTTCAATTTGGTGGAAATATTAGAGATAGGAAATATACATTATGATGTTCCATTGATCAATTGCAGCAGATAATCATGAATCAAGTACTGTTGACCACTCAAATGTCTGAGATAAGCAATTTCCAGAATTAGTCAGACCAAATGAACCAATTGTTCACCAAAATGTTCAACCACCAAATGAAGATTCGGATTCCGTTCTTACACCAATTCAGAATGAAGTTAGGATACTTTCCAATGGAAGGGAATCCTCCTGAGAGATTAGATTAGTAAAGTTTTGTACTGTCAGGTAAAGGAGGAGGAGACTGTTATGTATTTATGCGTAAAGTTATGCAACACGATAGCGCTACATGTATCTTAGGTAACATCATTTCACATCGTATAATTCGAATGTATATGTATTTAATTCTTCAAGTGTCAATAAGATAATGTTAAATATGTACATTAGTATTGAATATTTTAAAAACTACCTCAAGAAGAGTACAACTCTAATAGTTCATGTGAAGTAATGAGATTAGAGTCTTTTATACTTTTGTATGAATTATTGTTTGCATGTAGTAGGTTGGCCTGGGGACCAGCCACCCGTTGAGATACTACCGCTAGAAAGTTATTGGGTCCTTTGACCGGCCAGACAGTACTACATCGCATTCTTCTCTCTGGTTACGCTTTATTTTCCCACTGCCTACACATACATCAAATAGTCTGGCCTATTCTTTACAAATTCTCCTCTGTCATTATACACCTGCCAATTCTTCTGCTATTTCCTCATAGCAAAGGTAGAAGAGACTCTTTAACTATGTTAACCAGCTCTTCTAGGAGAAGGACACTCCAAAATCAAAGCATTGTTCTCCAGTCTTGGGTAGTGCCCAAGCCTCTGTACCATGGCTTTCCACTTTCTTGAGTTAGAGTTCTCTTGCTTGAGGGTACACTCAGGCACACTATTTTATATCAATTTCTCGTCCTCTTGTTTTGTTAAAGTTTTTATAGTTTACATAGGAAATATTGATTTTAATGTTGTTACTGATCTTGAAATATTTTATTTTCCTTGTTTCCTTTCCTCACTGGGCTATTTACCCTATTGCGGCCCCTGGGCTTATAGCATCTTGCTTTTACAAATAGTGTTGTAGCCTAGCAAGTAATAATAATAATAATAATAATAATAATAATAATATAATTATTATTATTATTATTATTATTCTTAGTCTATGTTTCATTGTTTATGACTTGTAGTTATATGACATCAGTCAGTCCTAAGCTGAGTAAAATGTCTTCTAGAGTGTTATTAACACTAAGCATAAAATGTAGTTTAGAAATAAAGAAGTTTTATCAACAAAAAGCATTCATCGCTTTCCTCAACAATATAAAAAGGGTTATGAAGGTGGGATATCTAATAACA
>NC_090746.1:11817909-11857909 GCF_036898095.1 Palaemon carinicauda
CGTAATGAATGTTTTCGACTCTTGGCTCGTTATCACTGGCCATGGCGTCGGCTAGATCATTTTTACTCTATAAAAATTAAAACTATCGGGTTTAGGTTATTGAAAATGCTGACAAAATTTGTGTGTGGTTGTAAAATATACATATGTCAACTTTCAGCTACATCCGATGCCTTGATAAGGAGCAAAGTCCAAAAAACCGTGTTACAGAGGCCCTGAATCTCATAGTAGGTTAAAACCAACACTTTTAAAATGTAAATAAATATATATTTTTTCAAATTCAAGATCCTTGAAAGATAGAAAAAAATGATGTGGAGTCATTTAGGCAAACTAATTAAGATTAATCCTCATCAGTCACATTATAATAATAACTGATGAGGATTCCCAACCTGGGGTCAGCGGACCCCTGGGGACTCCGAAAAGTTAATACAAAGGAGCCCGTGAACAAAGTTGAAACGCATGTACACATATATTTACATAATTTTGTCTGATCTCGTTCTCTACCGCTAAATTAATTCAATTGGCCCAAAATGTAAAGTAACCACTGAAAATAATTTTGAAAAGAGGTAGGAAGGAAATATAATTCAGAGTATTATTATTATTATTATTATTATTATTATTATTATTATTATTATTATTATTACTATTATTTGCTAAGCTACAACCCTAGTTGGAAAAGCAAGATATTATAAGCCTAGAGAATCCAATAGGGAAAATAGCCCTGTGAGGAAAGGAAACAAATATAAATAAAATATTTTAAGAACTATAACATTAAAATAAATATTTCCTGTATAAATCATATAGACTTTAACAAAACAGAAGGAAGAGAATTAAGATAGAATAGTGCCCGAGTGTACCCTCAAGCAAGAGAACTCTAACACAAGACAGTGGAAGGCCATGGTGCAGAGGCTATGGCACTACCCATGACTAGAAAACAATGGTTTGATTTTGGAGTGTACTTCTCCTAGAAGAGCTACTTACCGTAGCTAAAGAATCTCTATTATCCTTACCAAGAGGAAAGGGGCCACTGAACAATTGAGAGAAGAATTGTTTGGTAATCTCAGTGATGTCAGGTGTATGAGGACGGAGGAGAATATGTAAAGAATAGGCCAGACTATACGGTGTATGTGCAGGCAAAGGGAAAATGAACCGTAACCAGAGAGAAGGATTCAATGTAGTAATATCTGGCCAGTCTTCGGACTTTATATCTCTCTGGCAGTAATATATCAAAGGGTGGCTGGTGCCCTGGCCTAAATATAAATGAATAGTGAATACAGTGTAGAAAGTAAAAAGACTTGCCAAGATTGGTGAACTGTAAGACCACAGTTTAGTACTCTCTCTCTCTCTCTCTCTCTCTCTCTCTCTCTCTCTCTCTCTCTCTCTCTCTCTCTCTCTCTCTCTCTAATTTCCAAGAACTGCAAACATACCCGATTCAATAGGAACATATTTTGTAGACGAGATAAGGGAAAATTATGAAGTGCAATATACAATGACATGACAATTAATAAATTTATGAAAATTATATTAGTTATATTTTGATACATATATTTATCAATATCTTGTACATTCATTGTGTAAGAATGAAGGAAACTAAGTTCCTAATTGTCATTGAACTCGTTCACTACAGTTCATCCGGAATCCTTAAATATCTCTCCCATGGATTGTATTCTACTCAAAATCAAATGAGATGGATAATTCCGGGATTTAAATCCAAATTCCTAGAACAAAAATTTGTTTTAATATGGTTGGGCTTTACAGAATATCGAAATCCTATGATGGAGTTTCATTCACGTCCAGTGCAGGATTGAGATTTCACAATATCTCGTCGAACAAATTGTAGGATTATCTTCAAACGTTTGAACAGACAATCAGAAAGTTATTCAACGTCCATGATTTCAGAATTCCTTAGTATCAGCTAAACAAGATAAATGAATTTGTTTCTTTTCTGAATTTCTTATTCTAATCTTATCTACTCGTTGTTCTGTTTTAAGAACATAGAGAGTTAGTTGATTAATTAATCAAGTTAGCCTGGTGACTTGATAGAAATTTCAATATCAAGGGGGCCAGAGGGAAAACTCATTTAATTTAATTTTCCCTGTTGGAGCCCTTGGGCTTATAGTATCCTGCTTTTTCAAGTAATAATAACAACAACAACAATAATAATAATAATAATAATAATAATAATAATAATAATAACAATAACAACAATAACAATAAAAGTGATTATTGGTAGTGAGAAGGTTGTGAATCACTTTCTTACATTATTTATTTTTCTTTCTGCGTAAATTGTGTGTGTATATATATATATATATCATTATCATGATCATTATCCGTCGTTACTAGTCTACTGCAGAACAAAGGCCTCTGACATGTCCTTCCATCGTGTTCTCTTCCTTCCCTTGCTTCTTAGACAATCTCTAGGGACCCCTTCTGTTATTCTCATTGTCCATCTGTTATCTGTCATTCTCATCATATGTCCCTCCTATGTCCATTTCTTTTTCTTATATCCCCAAAATCTAGTAGGTTTATAATGAAACTTGCAGGAATTAACTGTTATGTAAAAAGCTAAAAATGATTGAATTTTGGAGGTCAAGGTTAAAGATCAAGGTCACGGTCAAGCAAAATGTCCAATTCACGTAATCAACCCTAAATTTGCACATCGTTGTCACAGAGACTTCAAATCCACGCCAAATAATACATTTTAAGGTCAAAGGTCAGGGTTAAGGTCAAGAAATAAGCTTACGCGGCGGAGGTCTGCGCACAACTAAGTGACTCTTCAGTTCACTGTTATTAAGAGGATTCTATCATTTTACGACCCTATGTTCATTTCAACACAATATTATTTCAAACAAGTAACACTAGTTACTACTATCGGATTTCATTCACTAATTTTATTAACTGAGATATGCCATTAGTTGTATTTGCTTAACAATTTGTTCTACAAACTCTTAATCATTATATCCTTTAAGCCTCCTTTCTTATGGTCCTCTCCCACCCCCCCCCCCACCCCCACCCCCCCAAAAAAAATATATGGTATCAATGCTACATTGGTTAGCCCCTCATTAGTCCAAATATTTTCTCTTAACTAACTCATTTCTATCGATATCATATGCTTAGACACAATTTAATTTCTATTTCAATGCACTTTTTTTTTTATCTTATTTGAAAAATTAATCCTTTAATAGAAGCCAATCTAATGTTAATGACTATATTTATCATGAGGTTTCCTATTGCAGCTCGGTCAAAAATTAAGCAGATTATATTTTTAAAGTCTGTCTGCCAATTATTATTATTTTAAGGGTTCTATTTATCTAATAGATATGCCTAAAAGGATTCTTACAAACAAAGATACCCAACTTTTAGACCAATCATTAGTACAAGTCTTTTTCCTATTATTTTCTATTACCCTGATGTAATCAATTATTCTATATAATATCTCTCTCTCTCTCTCTCTCTCTCTCTCTCTCTCTCTCTCTCTCTCTCTCTCTCTCTCTCTCTCTCTCTCCTTAGCTATTCCATCAGATAATTAGCCTATAATGAGATATTCTCCTATTTCAAACTATGATAAAAGCTGCCGTTCTAATCTTGCATTTCCTTTCCATGAAAATATAAGAAAAAATTATTCAGAATAATTTTTTCGTGTTTCCTTAAGGCTTCTCCTTACTCAAATTACATAGTGTAATCATCAGCAGCTTATGTAAAGGAAATAGGTTCATTTTTGGCACTTGCACTAAATATAAAGTTTACTAAGTTGTGGTTTCGTTATTTTCTTTCATGTCTATTAAACACTAGTTAAAAAACATCAATTTTCATATATAAGATCATTTTATGTTATTACAACATATAATAAATAGTAGGGCAAGGAATTTCTTATAAAGACAAAAATATATAGTTGAATCAGTAAAACTTCAGAAGTTCAAACTTGCAGCAAATGTTTTTATGTTGAACAGGCTGACATAAATCGTATTATAGTTATATATGAAATATCCGTTTTGATGTTAATGTTTTAAAAATATTTCATTTTATTTGTTCAATATTTCTCATATTGCTAATTTATTTCCTTTCCTCACTAGGCTATTTTTTCCTGTTGGAACCCTTGGACATATGGCATCTTGCTTTTCCAACTATGGTTGTAGCTTAGCTAATAATAATAATAATAATAATAATAATAATAATAGTGAGTTCACTCATGATCTTCAGCACTTCTGATCCCCTTTTCAGTCCTTATAAGGTCATATTTTAAGGAGGTTTAAAGGTTTAAAGGCTCTAGCTAGCAAGACAATACCCTAGATACTGACCATATATGCATATAATCAGCACTCAAGTCCCCTCTCCACCCAAGCTAGGACCAAGGAAGGACTGGAAATGGCTGTTGTTGACTCTATAGCAACCACACCCACCCATCGTTCTCAGCTCACAAAGATAATGAGGTTGCAGATACTGCAAGAAACTATCAATCTTGAGCGTGACTCGAAACCAAGTCGGGCAAATCGCCAGCAGAAACGTTTCCAATTTGCAAATATGAATCCATGTATATAATACATGAATTTTCTTTTTTTTTTTTTTTGGAAATAGATAATAATTGTTGATACGATGGGATCTTTCAAGTGCCTTCAGAACTTAGAAATGAGTGATAACGAGACAGTATTCATATTATAAAAACTGCATTTAAATATTCATCATCGGTATTATTTAGTACAAAATTCTCATTGGGAGGTTAACTGTAAATCCATTTTCCCTCATGTGTATGTCACTGATTATTAGCTGTCAATGGAAATACAAGAATTTCGATTTATACCTTAAAATTCTAAACGTTCTAGTCCTTGTTAAAAACATACTTTAGTAAAAACAATCGTTTTTTATACTTGAAATGAATAGTTTTATGTACTCTTAATATTATTTAATTCATCATTATTATTTCTCTTTAACTAAAAATTGACTCTCCAATTGTTTTGTAATCTTTCCTTCATCCATCTATATCTTACAAACGCCTGGTATTCATAAGGTTACTCCAGCCATCATACACTGGCAGTGATTTTAGCCTTCTGGTAGCTTTCTAAACATTGTAGAGACTGCTGTCAGTGCAAGTGGTAGTATAGCCAGTGATTTTAGCCTTCTGGTAGCTTTCTAAACATTGTAGAGACTGCTGTCAGTGCAAGTGGTAGTATAGCCAGTGATTTTAGCCTTCTGGTAGCTTTCTAAACACTGTAGAGACTGCTGTCAGTGCAAGTGGTAGTATAGCCAGTGATTTTAGCCTTCTGGTAGCTTTCTAAACATTGCAAATACTGTGCTTCAAGTGCAAGTGATGGTGTAGCCAGCGATTTTAGCCTTCTGGTAGATTCTAAACATTGTAGAGAATGTGTTGTAAGTGCAAGTGGTGGTATAGCCAGTGATTTTACCCTTCTGATAGCTTTCTAAACATTGCAGAGACTGTGCTTTAAGTGCAAGTGATGGTGTAGCCAATGATTTTAGCCTTCTGGTAGCCTTCTAAACATTGTAGAGACTGTGCTGTCTGTGAAAGTCGTAGTGTAGCCAGTGATTTTAGCCTTCTGGTAGATTCTAAACATTGTAGAGACTGTATTGTAAGTGCAAGTGGTGGTGTAGACAGTGATATTACCCTTCTGAGAGCTTTCTAAACATTGCAGAGACTTTGCTTTAAGTGCAATTGGTGGTGTAGCCAGTGGTTTTAGCCGTCTGGTAGCTTTCTAAACACTGTAGAGACTGCTTTGTAATTGCAAGTGGTAGTATAGCCAGTGATTTTAGCCTTCTGGTAGCTTTCTAAACATTGCAAATAATGTGCTTTAAGTACAAGTGATGGTGTAGCCAGCGATTTTAGCCTTCTGGTAGATTCTAAACATTGTATAGACTGTGTTGTAACTGCAAGTGGTGGTATAGCCAGTGATTTTACCCTTCTGATAGCTTTCTAAACATTGCAGAGACTGCACTTCAAGTGCAAGTGATGGTGTAGCCAATGATTTTAGCCTTCTGGTAGCTTTCTAAACACTGTAGAGACTGCTTTGTAATTGCAAGTGGTGGTGTAGCCAGTGATTTTAGCCTTCTGGTAGCCTACTAAACATTGCAGAGACTGTGCTGTAAGTGCAAGTGCTGGTGTAGCCAGAGATTTTAGCCTTTTGGTAGCTCTCTAAACATTGTAGACTGTGTTGTAAGTGCAAGTGGTGGTGTAGCCAGTGATTTTAGCCTTCTCGTAGCTTTCTAAACATTGTAGACTGTGTTGTAAGTACAAGTGGTGGTGTAGCCATTGATTTTAACCTTTTGGTAGCTTTATAAACATTGTAGAGACTGTTGTAAGTGCAAGTGGTGGTGTTGCCAGTGATTTTAGCCTTTTGGCAGCTTTATAAACAATGTAGAGACTGTGTTGTAAGTGCAAGTGGTGGTGTAGCTAGTGATTTTAGCCTTCTGGTAGCTTTCTAAACATTACAGAGACTGTGCTTTAAGTGCAATTGGTGGTGTAGCCAGTGATTTTAGCCTTCTGGTAGCTTTCTAAACATTGTAGAGACTGTGTTGTAAGTGCAAGTGGTGGTGTAGCCAGTGATTTTAACCTTTTGGCAGCTTTATAAACAATGTAGAGACTGTGTTGTAAGTGCAAGTGGTGGTGTAGCTAGTGATTTTAGCCTTCTGGTAGCTTTCTAAACATTACAGAGACTGTGCTTTAAGTGCAATTGGTGGTGTAGCCAGTGATTTTAGCCTTCTGGTAGCTTTCTAAACATTGTAGAGACTGTGTTGTAAGTGCAAGTGGTGGTGTAGCCAGTGATTTTAACCTTTTGGCAGCTTTATAAACAATGTAGAGACTGTGTTGTAAGTGCAAGTGGTGGTGTAGCTAGTGATTTTAGCCTTCTGGTAGCTTTCTAAACATTACAGAGACTGTGCTTTAAGTGCAATTGGTGGTGTAGCCAGTGATTTTAGCCTTCTGGTAGCTTTCTAAACATTGTAGAGACTGTGTTGTAAGTGCAAGTGGTGGTGTAGCCAGTGATTTTAACCTTTTGGCAGCTTTATAAACAATGTAGAGACTGTGTTGTAAGTGCAAGTGGTGGTGTAGCTAGTGATTTTAGCCTTCTGGTAGCTTTCTAAACATTACAGAGACTGTGCTTTAAGTGCAATTGGTGGTGTAGCCAGTGATTTTAGCCTTCTGGTAGCTTTCTAAACATTGTAGAGACTGTGTTGTAAGTGCAAGTGGTGGTGTAGCCAGTGATTTTAACCTTTTGGCAGCTTTATAAACAATGTAGAGACTGTGTTGTAAGTGCAAGTGGTGGTGTAGCTAGTGATTTTAGCCTTCTGGTAGCTTTCTAAACATTACAGAGACTGTGCTTTAAGTGCAATTGGTGGTGTAGCCAGTGATTTTAGCCTTCTGGTAGCTTTCTAAACATTGTAGAGACTGTGTTGTAAGTGCAAGTGGTGGTGTAGCCAGTGATTTTAGCCTTTTGGTACCTTTATAAACATTGTAGAGACTGTGCAAAGAGGGCAAATGCCTGTATCTCATAGTAAATTCCCTATTTGCAATTTCACACACTTCAATCTCAGATTTTTTCAAATTTACCGTTCATTTACACTTTGCCTAGTCCCTACTTCGCTAATATTGTATATATTATCCCAGTTTTTTAGTCTAAGTACTCATCCTTCGTCATTTATCTTTCCCTTATTTTCCTGTGCAAGATAATTTTTTTTTCTGGCCTGCAATTATCTCTTTCACTTGGTACTTAGTTCTTCATCTTACCATTTACTGATTTGTTGCCTAGATCTGCTAGTTTCCCGGTCTTACTCAGTGACCCATATTTGATACTAACATACTATTTTCAAAGGTTTATTCCTTCAGATCTCTAAAATCATATGATAATATGTGACCCTCTGATGTATTTCAGAAGGCTTATGCAACATGTTAATATAAGAACTTTAGGTAGGTGTTGTTATTATTATTATTATTATTTTTATTATTATTATTATTATTATTATTATTATTATATTACAAACCTAGTTGGAAAAGCAAAATGCTATAAGCCCAAGGGCTTCAACAGGGTAAAATAGTTCAGAGAGGAAAGGAAACAAGGAAATAAATAAACTACAAGAAAAGTCATGAAAAATAAAAATAAAGTATTTCAAGAATAGTAACAACATTAAAATAGATCTTTCACATATAAACTATATAAAAAAAAAAATACGGGGATGACAAATAACATAGTGCGCCGAGTACATTTTAAAACCTGAAGGACAATTTGCCTTATAGATGGAACATCACATCTGTTACAACTTTTGTAACCTATAATTTCGATTTATACCCCATTATTCTCCTTAAATATAAGGCACCCGACAGCCATAGTAAGATTTCTATCCCTCTAGTTGTTAAAGTTTTGACTTAACTACGTGCTTAGAATATTCTTGTATGTTTTACATCCTGTATAGAAGTATAAAACGTGGAAAATTTTCACATTCTTTTCAATTTTTACTATAGCCTAATGTCCTCCTATTGGCGTTAAGTAAACATTTGCTTTAACTTGACATAGTACAATTCTTCCTCGCTCAAAGGGTTAACTACTGCACTATAATTGTTCAGTGGCCACTTTCCTCTTGGTAAGGGTAGAAGAGACTCTTTAGCTATGGTAAGCAGCTCTTCTCGGAGGAGGGCACTCCAAAATCAAACCATTGTTCTTTAGTCTTGGGTAGTGCCATAGCCTCAGTACCATGGTCCTCCACTGTCTTGGGGTGGAGTTCTCTTGCTTGAGGGTATACATGGGCACACTAATCTACCTTATTCGTCTTCATCTTATTTTTTTTTTTTTTTTTAGATTTTACAGTTTATATATGGAATATCTAAATGCCTGCTGTTAGTGTTCTTAAAATATTTTATATTAATTGTTAATTACTTTTCTTGTAGTTTCCTTATTTCCTTTCCTCACTGGGCTATTTTCCCTGTTGGATCCCTCGGGCATATATCAATCTGCTTTTCCAAATAGGGTTGTAGCTTAGAAAGTAATAACAATAATAACAACAACAACAACAGTAATAATAATAATAAAAATAATAATAATAATAATAATAATAATAATAATAATAATAATAATTCACCTCTATTTATGAGGAGATTTTTGTCCCATTTCAAGTTACTGGAAGGTATCGAGAAATATTGTAATTCATATAAGCCATAATTTTTCAATAGTCATCATTCGCCTATAATGGTCAAACTCTTGTGAAAAGCATAATTTTTTTTTTACATGAATTAAAAGAAATATACGTATTATGTCATTGACACTGAAATGGATTAAAAAAAACATGCATCGATTTCTATGTATTTTAGTCAAATTCCATCTCATTCACAAGAAAATAGTAATATATATATATATATATATATATATATATATATATATATATATATATATATATAATTTTATATCTATATATATATATAAATATATATATATACATATAGATATATATATATACATATATATATATATATATATATATATATATATATATATATATATATATATATATATATATAAACACACTTGTGTGTGTGTCTGCGCGAGTGTGTGGATTGATGTATGTACATGAGTTTATCTGTTTGTCTGTTATCTATATTTAGTTTTACAGCAATATATAAGAATATCCACGGCTGCAATCTACATATCAATTTGATTTCCTGAAACGAAATGATGCAAGTATTTACCGAGAACGCCAAACATAAGGACGATAGCATCCGATAACGGATATGCAATGACGAGAAGAATTCCTTACCAGCTTGTGTATTCGGGGGGCAAGAAATGATGACTCAGCACCAGACCTCACCTGAGCAGTATGTAACTGTGCCCAGGTTGGCACTAAGAAAACAAAGAGGAGTAAACAATCAGGGAAGTTACGATCGTGAATGGCATCTTTCCGTGGTTCTGTTTGGATTGGCAGTAAACAGCCAGGACAAAAATTACCCTCCGAAAAGGCATTGCTCTGGGAGATAGATTTTTTTTCTCTCTCTAAGAAATTTCAATGTTATAAAAGAAATTTAATACAGCTACACTCTCTAAACTTAGAGATTACTAGTCATGCCGATCATCTGATAAAAATATAACATAGATTAAGAATACATTTTCTAAATTATTTATTCCACTTTCGTGTGAAGAAAAAAATAATTTTATTCAAACTATTATTTCCTGATGGGATCCATTTGACTTAGAAAAAAATTATAATAATAATAACAATATCAATAATGATAATAATAATAATAATAATAATAATAATAATAATAACAAATGATAAATGAGAAATGATAAATAAATAATCAATTAACAATTAATAATAAATAATCAATTAAAGATAATAAATAATGAATAATGAATAATAAATACTGAATAATAATGAATAAGAGTAAATGATAGTAAATAATAATGGTGAAGATGATGATGGTATAGTCAGAGATTTGAGCCATGTTGAATCGTTATAAGCGTTATAGAGGCTGTCAGAGCCAATACCTGGCAGCAAATTTAGCCTTCTGGATGCGTTGTGAATGTTATAGAATAATAATAATAATAATAATAATAATAATAATAATAATAATAATAATAATAATAATAATAATAATAATAACAATCTCTTCACATTATGTAGATGCAATTGTATACTTCCACTCCTACACAAATATTTAACATCCTGAGTCGAAATATAATTTTCTTGTAGGTCGAACTTCAGGGTTCTCTTTTCTTCAAGTTTCTATTTTTTTTTTTTTTTGTAATAAGAGAAAAATTAATTTTCAAAGCGAGTTGCCTTTTTATGTGTTCTTGTGGGATGGATAAACTATAATTAACTATAAAATACACATTTAATTTCGTTATTCGTCATATTTTCCAAATTATTTCTAAATGCTCAGACGAACCACAAGTCAACATTACCAGCACTTTGCCAAATTTGCCGTTTTGAAAACGGATATATTGACGTAAAGGAGTGATATTACGGTCACCAACTCGTAAAAGATAATAACAAAGTAGGGTAAAATTACTCTCGCCTGTATTTGACTAAAATACGGCGGAGAAGAGTATATTTTTTACGGAAAATTTCAGATTAAAGTTACGTTTTTTTAAACAGTGTGAAATTACTATAAATACTTTGTAAACGCTTAACGTACATGAAAAAGGAACGTATTTGCTGCAAACTCGGCAGTGCTGACCCTCGTTTGGGGAAAATAGTAAATTGTTCCAGTCTAAAACATGAAAGTCGACGGAATTATCGAAATAATAGCCTGTTTTGCTTTGGTCGCTTCCGTTTGCTCACTGTAGTACACAGGATGACACGATTCACGGACTCAGGGATTTGCAAAGTCAAGAATTTATTTCTGTATAAGTGAATGTAGATTATCCTAAAATTCTTCCCTGCATATATTGAAAGTATTAAGTTATTGTAAACCGTATCTTAAATTAAAACAAAAAACAAAAAAACAAAAAAACAAAAACCAATCAACGAGACCATGAAACAATGAATACATCTAACGTAACCTTAAGTAATGTAACCTAGAGGAAAATATAAGGTTATATGAAGATGATTTGTAATTACTTTCTGACGATTGACAGGTCACATTAACACAAGTGTTCCCTAAAACACCTGCTCCTAAATGCTGAATTGTTGCAAATCAATTGCTGACATGGCATCTTAAGAAATTAAAGTGACTTGTTTGTGAATAAGTTTTTTCAGTCTGGATAAAATTTACAAACTATTACATAATTCATTAATTTAACCAATAATTATAGAAAAAAAAAGTTATGGGAGGAACGAAATTAGGAATAAAACTATGTAATTAAACATGCCAGTAATTAAATGAAGTATTTTTTATGTAATGCTTCGGATAAAATCTTGACTTTAGTTCTATTAAGAACCACCACTCGTATCCCTGGGTAGTGAGTTTGAAAATGCGGAAACTTTATTACTGATATTTAATTATATAAAAATATCATAATTAAATCCATAATGTGTTTGGGTATCACTCATTAAAGGATAGTAAAAATGTTTCTCTTTAATTATGTCATTTTACTTCGATACAATTCTTTAAAGGTGAAATATGTTAATAACGCATTAAAGGATAGAAAAAAAATATGTTTTTCTAACTATACGTCATATTTCTTCGATACAATTCTTTAAAGGTGAAATATGTTAATAACGCATTAAAGGATAGAAAAAAAATATGTTTTTCTAACTATACGTCATATTTCTTCGATACAATTCTTTAAAGGTGAAATATGTTAATAACGCATTAAAGGATAGAAAAAAAATATGTTTTTCTAACTATACGTCATATTTCTTCGATACAATTCTTTAAAGGTGAAATATGTTAATAACGCATTAAAGGATAGAAAAAAAATATGTTTTTCTAACTATACGTCATATTTCTTCGATACAATTCTTTAAAGGTGAAATATGTTAATAAATGCATTTATTGACGATCGCATTTATCAGTAGTGTATTTATTACTCTCTACTGTTAATCCCATACAAAAATTTATAATACCAATTCCTGTATCTTCGATATTATTAATTTTTAGAACTAATAAATTATTACGAGATTAAATTCCAGAATTCCCACACAAGAACAAAAGATCTATTTCAAGTTTGTTATATATTTTTTTCCAATTCATGGATACTAGCTTTTAATGTTTATCAAAAAGTGCATCATTTCATGTTCCATATTTATGATTCAAACAATATTTTAGAAACAATGTAAACGATATGGCTACAGAAAGAAAAAAAATGCCAAAATTCTCATCTCTCTCTCTCTCTCTCTCTCTCTCTCTCTCTCTCTCTCACTGGCAAAAGCCAGTAATGCCAAAATTCTTATCTCTCTCTCTCTCTCTCTCTCTCTCTCTCTCTCTCTCACTGGCAAAAGCCAGTAATGCCAAAAATTCTTATCTCTCTCTCTCTCTCTCTCTCTCTCTCTCTCTCTGGCATTTGCCAGTAATGCCAAAATTCTTATCTCTCTCTCTCTCTCTCTCTCTCTCTCTCTCTCTGGCATTTGCCAGTAATGGCTAAATTCTTATCTCTCTCTCTCTCTCTCTCTCTCTCTCTCTCTCTCTCTCTGGCAAAAGCCAGTAATGCCAACATTATCTCTCTCTCTCTCTCTCTCTCTCTCTCTCTCTCTCTCTGGCAAAAGCCAGTAATGCCAACATTATCTCTCTCTCTCTCTCTCTCTCTCTCTCTCTCTCTCTGGCAAAAGCCAGTAATGCATGAAATGCTTTGTGACGGTTGAATGGGAAAAATTAATGACGAGATAATGTGTGTTCTGACGATCCAACTGGAGAGGAAACTCCAACAATGACAGTTAATTAGAGGATAATTCCTTCGGAGACGTATTTCTTAAGTTTCCAATTTTTTTAAAGCCTGTGAACAATCTTGAAGATATTTTTAAACGAAGCCATTATATATAAAAAAAAAAACATGTAAGAAACCATGTTTAAAAATATATACATTTCTTGCGTAAATTGGAAAGAATTTTCTCAATTTAACATCTGAAATTACATGACAAGAGAGAGTAAAACCTATCAAGCTGCTGCTTAAGAGAGAGAGAGAGAGAGAGAGAGAGAGAGAGAGAGAGAGAGAGAGAGTCATATTTTTTGCACCTGTATTTTTTCCCCCTGGATAATATTAAGTACCACAGACTTCGGTGCTGCGAAGTTAAAATTCATGACCTACCAATGGAATGCTAAGAATCTCAAATTACAGAGTTCCTTATATCCTTTAACGTAGTATAATGGATATCAAGTGCAGACTGCTCAGACACAGCTGCTGGCGATATGTTTAATAACTGGGATGTCAGTCAGATTTTCAAATTTTCATTACGAATCAATTTCTCTTCTGATTAAATAAACGGAACATTGGATAACGGAGCAGACACTTGCACCCTGTAATAGTCTAATGTTATAAAGCAATTTCCTTTTAATAACTCCACCTATGAAATAAAAGGTTTTTAGCCTTCGTTATTTATCATAACGTTTATTAACAAGTTCGTGAATAAAACCCGATGTTTCAATGTTGCAATGAAAAGGAATGATAATTAAGCTTTTGATATTACAATCTATAAACTGAAAAATATTCGGGGTGGCCTGATGGTAGAGTCCCTTTCTGGTGATCGCCAGACTGAGGTTCGAGTCCCGCTCAAACTCGTTACCTCCTTTTGTCGCTGCAACCTGACCATCCTCGTGAGCTAAGAATGGTGGGTTTGGGGGAGGGAGCCTATAGGTTTATCTGATGAGTCCTCAGCAGCCATTGCCTGGTCCTCGTTGGTCCTGGCTTGGGCGAAGAAGGGGCTTGGGCGCTGATCACATATAATATGCTGTCTCTAATGCATTGCCCTGCTTGATAGGGCAATGTCACTGTCCCTTGCCATTTATGAGCTGCCTTTAAACCTTAAAAGTTTTAAAGAAAAATTCCATCAAGATCATCTCAAGCGCAAATAGTTCTATAGCCGTTGAATATGTACAGTTGAACACAGGAATTCTTGGTCCACCTCGCTCTGTCACACCAATACGGGAAGATGAGTAACTCAACATATAGTGTAGGGATGAGATGGCAGAGATGGTGGGCGGGATTACACATAGGAACTCGCAGCGCAGTAAGGGTATGGCACGGTGCATTTCCCCAGATCGAGGGAGATTAAAAAAAAATTATATTTGCAACGTCTAACTTCACTTTATATCTCTGTCACAAAACATATTAGTAAGGAGAAAATTACAATTTAATTTTTACATGATACTTGTTTATGAATTATATATGCCAATCACAGATAGATACTTGTAGCAGGCTGATAAGGATCTTAAAAGAAAAAAAAGGCTGATTATGACTGGTTTATTCAAATGATATAACAAGCTCATATACAAACGGTTCAGGATAACAATGACATAAAAGCTTTAACAATATGAAACCTGCAATGGATTACTTAAACAAGTTTTCCTATTATCTGTGAGAGAGAGAGAGAGAGAGAGAGAGAGAGAGAGAGAGAGAGAGAGAGAAAGGCAATACAGTGTATAAGAGTGGATGAAATACACATGCATTACAAACTAAATGTTACCATTTTATACTAGGTTGAATAAACAATTCTCTCGTGAAGGAATTTTGTGTCGCCATCAAGAAAATAAATTGCGAATCATAACACTTTTTATCGTTTTAATGTTTTAATGTCACACCAGAGGCTTTCAATGATACATAAGTGGCTAATGGTTCGTATCTATATTATTATTATTTTGCATTGATTAAATGCATAATCTGTACTGCTAAAAATGAGGAGCATGGCTGCTTTTGAAAATTTTGCAACACGTTGCAACAGCAGCATTTGTAGAGTTAATTTATTTGTAATCATTATTTTTTTACTATTAAAGAGTAGATACAACACTTTTCAGTTCAGATTAATGTTGGATAGCTTTTTTTTCATTATCATAATGACTGACTTTCTTAGCACATTGAGCTCATTCAAAATATGAAATAATCTTCAAAGCATATATTACCTGAGGCAGTTCACATGTTATTTGCATAATCCTTGGGTGGTTTTTACTTGCATTTACTTCTGCAAAACAAAGCAAACTTCTTTCTTTAAAAAGTTAACACTTCTAAAGTTGTATTATTTTCGAATAAACAACTTTTACTCTTCCAAAACATGGGCACAAGATTAGAACGTATTCTTGGAGACCAGTTCTCAATGTTTTCAATATTGAAAATAAAAGTATTTACATTTAATGATTGTATAGGTTATCTAGATAAACCAGGAAGTACTGAAACAATTTCAGCCTGTAATAAGTTCCTACTACCTAACAATATTCACGATCGAAGACTTATTTTGTTAAATATTTCAATTTCACAAACAGAAAATTGGTTTAATAGTATTGTGATTATAAAAGACGCATTCACACGGCAAGACAGACACTACCTTCATTAGTTTGCGTCATTTTATAGATAAAAAAAAAAAAAACCGTAATTATAGTCGGAAATTCTCCGTAAAAAATCTACTGTTCTTAGCCGTATTTCAGTAAAATATTGACGACCGTCATTATACCCTCCTTTGTTATTATATTTTGCGGGTTGGTGACCGTAATATCACTCCTTTACATCGATATATATTTTTTTTTTAAACGGTAAATGCCTGGCAACATTTATTCCATGATTTTTACCGGTTTGTACGGCAAATTTTTGACAGTGAATTAAAAAAAAAAAATCTAAAAGATATAGCATTTCAAAACTGTTGGTTCATTTCCCCAACTCTTTCACTATCCTGTGTTACACTTCCTATATGGAAATTGCATTTTCCATGCGACTCTTCCGAAAATTTTTGCTTTTAACTGACATATTTCAACTTCGTCAACATACACGTGGCTTATCTAAACAATTACTGTACCCCTCTATCCCATACGTTCATTTTACATAATTTACAAAAGTTACAAAATGTAATGAATCATTATTATCATTATTATTATTATTTGCTAAGCTACAACCCTAGTTGGAAAAGCAAGATGCTATAAGCCCAGGGGCTCCAACCGGAAAAAATAGTCCAGTGTTGTCAGGAGAATATGTAAAAAATAGGCCAAACTATACTATGTATGTGTGGGCATAGGGAAAATGAACCGTAATCAGAGAGAAGGATCCTATGTAGTACTTTCTGGCCAGTCAAAGTACCCCATAACTATCTAGCAGTAGTATCTAATAAATATTATGTTTCCTACTATACAAGTGAATCAATTTTCAAAATTCATTTGATGCCACGTTATCGTTCCATTAAAAAAATAGACTTCCATTAAAATGCAGTGGTTTACGATCTATTGATTCATGTACCAAAAATGTAAAGATAACTCCAAATGATAATTGATTCACATCATTATAACTGCTTACAGCGCAGTTTTAAATACAAAACTATTTTCCAATATTCAATGACTCCTCTCTCTCTCTCTCTCTCTCTCTCTCTCTCTCTCTCTCTCTCTCTCTCTCTCTCTCTCTCTCTCTCTCCGAATTATAATTCATTACCAACGTGTTCCTTTGCTTAAATAACCAGAATGAGTTGTGGAGGCCGATGTGGTAACGTCCCTCACTGGTGAGCACCAAACAGGGGTGCAAGTCTCGCTCACACTCGTTATTTTCTTTGGTCGCTGCAACCTCACCCTCCTTGTGAGCTAAAGATAGGGGGTTTGGGGGAGATTATATGCCTCTCTGCTAAATAAGCAGCAGCCATTCCCTGGCCTTCCTTGGTCCTAGCTTGGGTGGAGAGGGGGCTTGGGCGCTGATCATAGGTATATATGGTCATTCTCTAGGGCATTGTGCTGCTTGCTAGGGCAATGTCACTGTCCCTTGCCTCTGCCATCCATGAGTGGCCTTTAAACCTTTAAATTCTCTCGATGTTTTGTAATATAACACACCTCGACAACATCCCTCCTGAACATTAGCATTTCACTCAGTTTTTTTTTTTATTCTTTTATCGAAAATAATTATTCACAATATTTCAAATTGCGTATCTATGGTTATACTATGTTTATTCTCACCTCATATGTTTTATCTATCCTTATGATGAGTCCTGAAATGTTGCCAAAATATAGCTTAGATTAGAAGACCTACAGAATGTTACGCAGTTCTTTTTTATTATTATTATTATTATTATTATTATTATTATTATTATTACTTGCTAAGCTATAAGCCCTAGGGCTCCAACAAGGAAAATAGCCCAGTGAGGAAAGGAAATAAGATAACATCAAGAGAAGTAATTAACGATTAAAATAAAAAAAAATTAAGAATGCCCATAACATTAAAATACATCATTCATATAAAAATCATAAAAACTTTAACAAAACATAGGAAAGAGAAATAAGATAGAACAATGTGCCTGAATGTACCCTGAAGCAAGAGAACCTTACCCAATAACAGTGGAAGACCATGTTACAGAGGCTAAGCCACTACCCAGGACGAGAGAACAATGGTTTGATTTTGGAGTGTCCTTTTCTTCTACTATTCTTCGGCATTTCAGGAACCCCAATCCACATGTACATATTTCTTGAATGTGTATATAAGCATTAATAGTCTTCAAAGATAACTCTTGTAAGGGCACCAGCCACCCATTGAGGTACTACCACTAGAGAGTTATGGGGTCCTTTGACTGGCCAGCCAGTACTACATTGGATCCTTCTCTCTGGTCACGGTTCACTTTCCCGTTGCCTACACATATACCGAATAATCTGGCCTATTCTTTACAGATTCTCCTCTGTCCTAATACATCTGACAACACTAAGATTACCAAACAATTCTTCTTCGCTCAAAGGGTTAACTACTGCACTGTAATTATTCAGTGGTTAGTTTCCTCTTTGCAAGGGTAGAAGAGACTCTTTAGAGATGGTAAGCAGTTCTTTTAGGAAAAGGACACTCCAAAATCAAACGATTGTTCTGTAGTCTTGGGTAGTGCCATAGACTCTGTACCATGGTCTTCCAATGTCTCTTGAGTTAGAGTTCTCTTGCTTAAGAGTATACTAGGGCACACAATTCTATCTAATTTCTCTTCCTCTTTTTATGTTAGTTTTTACTGATTATATAGGAATTATCTATTTTAATGTTAAAGTATTTTATTTTCCCTTGTTTCCTTTCCTCACTGGGCTATATTCTCTTTTGGGGCCACCGGGCTTATAGCATACTATTTTTCAAACTAGGGTTGTAGCTTAGCAAGTAATAATAATGATAATAATAAAAGGTTTAGGATAATGAGTAACGGAGATTTTCGAATCGGATTACCTACTGATAGAGATTATCCTGGAAGTATTAAGGTAAGAAGATTATTGAATATTTGTTAAACAAGAATTATATTCATTACTGGTTTTACATTTGCGAAGGGTCGACTCTCTTCTTTGGTTATTCCGGCTCTCCGCTATCCTAACAGACGTTTATCCCAAAATACACACTGTTAACATTCGCCGTCATATAAATTATATGTACAGTATTCTGGTGGTTGTCCCTTTTATGTATTCTTTATCTGGTATGAGAGAGAGAGAGAGAGAGAGAGAGAGAGAGAGAGAGAGAGAGAGAGAGAGAGATAAAAATATCACATCTATCTATCTATCTACATTTATGTTTATCCATCTGTACATATATACATGCATACAAACAGAGAGAGAGAGAGAGAGAGAGAGAGAGAGAGAGAGAGAGAGAGAGAGAGAGAGAGATCACATCTATCTATCTACATTTATATTTATCCATCTGTACATACATGCATACAGAGAGAGAGAGAGAGAGAGAGAGAGAGAGAGAGAGAGAGAGAGAGAGAGAGAGAGAGAGAGAGAGAGAGCACATCTATCTATCTATATTTATGTTTATCCGTCTGTGCATACTTACATGCATACATACAGAGAGAGAGAGAGAGAGAGAGAGAGAGAGAGAGAGAGAGAGAGAGAGAGATCACATCTATCTATCTACATTTGTATTTATCCATCTGCACATACATGCATGAGAGAGAGAGAGAGAGAGAGAGAGAGAGAGAGAGAGAGAGAGAGAGAGAGAGAGAGAGAGAGAGAGAGAGAGAGAGAGAGAGATCACATCTATCTATCTACATTTATGTTTATCCATCTATACATAATTACATCCATACAAACAGAGAGAGAGAGAGAGAGAGAGAGAGAGAGAGAGAGAGAGAGAGAGAGAGAGAGATCACATCTATCTACATTTATGTTTATCCATTTATACATATTTACATCCATGCAAACATACGAAAACTCAAAATATAAATGCATACTAAAAACAAAAGTATTATTAAAGTGAAGATAATTGCAAATATCATTATGATAGATAAATAGTCAGAAATAATCACCTAATGGAGCAGAGATATCAAATATTGTTTGTGTTTTATTTTTTGTATTTTGCTTAAATATGAAATATGGGGTAGAATCATTTGACAAATAACTTCCATTAATGCATATACGATTTATCACCTCATATGGAATATCTATGTACGATTTCACATATGCAAATCACCTCGTTTTTTACAGATTGCAATCGAGCTGCAGGATTTAAATCATTTGTCATTGAGTACCCTCTATTTGAGCTATGCCTCAATATAGCTTCGAATTAAAATATCAATCATTTCAATACGGATCAAATATAGATATGTATGAAAACAATTTATTTGGAAAGTCTATTTTACATTTTTTTTATCGTTTTAACAAAATTGAACTGAATATCAATTAAAAAATAGAGAAAAGAAGACTTGAACGCTTTCAATTCGAAACAAAGGCTTTATCCTTTTGATACACAAGTCTCAATTTTGAACTAACAGAGGACGTAGATATTCCAAAAATATATTTCTTTCTTTGGAAATTTAGAAGCAGATTTGATACACAACTCAATCGCGTAGTCAAACATTGCTCGATAAGAAAACAAAACTCAGATATTCGAATTGATAAGAAAGGGTGAGAATTATTCAAGCATTGCAAATTTAGGTGTGGTTAGAAATGACGTCCTACTCGAAGCATGGAGATAACTGCAGCCAGGTAAACCAAGGTCTTTTTCTTTTCCACTGACTAAACATTGGTGTAACTTTACTTTGACGGCTGTTTTTCTGGTCCTATACAGCAGGGTAACCCTACTCTCTACAGGATCTTCACTGTCATGTTATCTTGTTCGTTCAGAATATTTAACGTTTCGTATCACGTATTGCTCATTTACTGTTAAATCGTCACTGCCAAACTTCTCGCGGAAAAGAAAGTCTCCAGTTTCCTCTTGAAAGCCTTAATGTTTCCAATCATTCGGATGTCTCGTGTATAGTCTTCAAGCCGCATATTTAAATGTTCTAGAGCCTACAGTAGACACATATCAAAGTTCCAACAGTTTGAAACCATCTGTAACTATTCTCGTGTAAAGTTGGTGTGTATTCCAAGGCAGTAGGCATATTACAGGCAGCGGAGTTCTTATCCGTTCTATGCAAATCAAAACTGATGAAGATTAAGAAAATATTTATTCAACATCTTGTACCAATGTTATGTGAGGGACTGTCAGTTATTTGTCAAATTGGTCTATAAATTGATATTTTCAGTAAGTAAAAGAAAAGAGGGGCAATATTCTACTGCCTATATTTCTTCAAGGAGAGACTATAGATCAGATCATTAAAGAGTTCCAAATTCGGAGATGGTAAAAACAAGAATAAGGACAAAACACTATAAAATGTTTGGGAGGTGGAAATGATTTGTAAAAGGATTGAGTCATCATCAAATGAAAAACTGATGGATGTTGGGAATTATGGGATATGAAGTTGAACCCTAACTAAACTCAAAATATGATTGTCAGTGAGTCGAGGAAAGAGGTTCCTCAGCATACAGATCTCTTCATTGACAATGGTTCTTTAACTATATACAACACCTTTAAGTGTGATACTTTGCTGCAAATTTACTTTTGAGAAACACAATTGGACTGTTTCTTCTTCAATTCCACGAAACAATGTGCTTATTGAGAAAGACCTATAAGAATTTTGGTGATCAATATGTTCTGAAGAAATGTTTAAATTGTTTCATTCGACCTTGTTTTGAGTATTGTTCTCCTGTCTTGTGTCTACAACTGATGATTCTCATCTTAATTTCTTTGACTAAAACCTAGTCTATCAAATTTTCTTTTCCTGAGCTTAAGATTAATATCTGACACAGTCATTTAGTTAGTTCTTTATGCATGTTGGATACGATTTTTCATAATTCTGACCATCTTTTGCATTCAGATTTTCCCAGATTCTACAATCTTTTACGTAACATTAGGCATGCAATTAGTTGTAAAGATATTGCCTTCTCCATCATAAGGCTCATTATTTCACAGTATTCTAGAAATTTTTCTCCAGCTGTGACAGACTGTGGAATGATTATAATCGGGCAGTTGAATCAGTGGAACTTCAGAACTTTAAACTTGCAGCGAATATTTTTATGTTGAACAGGGCTACACGATTTATCACTTTATCACAGTATTGACCTTGAGATATCTTTTATTCTTTATTCATTACTTTTCATTTAGTTTATTTAATTCCTTATTTCCTTTCCTCACTGGGCTATATTTCCCCGTTGGAGCTCTTGGGCTTATACCATCCAGCTTTTCTAACCTGGGTTATAGCTTACCTAGTAATTACAATAATAATAATAATGAAGGCTATGGCGGTGAATGAAAACTTTACGATCCTTTGATGAGGTGAAACCAAAATTATTCAAGGAATTTACCATTTAAAACAATCCATATACTTTTAATACTTGTTGATTACTGTCATTTTCCAAATAATTATACATTTTAAATTTGTACCTTCATTGCTTTTAAAAGAAGGTTCAATTAAAGTAGCCCTGGCAAAAATTCTGGTAGCCGATGTGGTAACGTCTCTGACTGGTGAACACCAGACTGGGGTTCAAGTCCCGCTCAAACTCGTTAGTTTCTTTGATCACGGCAACCTCACCATCCTTGTGAGCTAAGGATGGGGGATATCGGGAAGCCTATAGGTCTATATGCTGACTTATCAGCAACCATTGCCTGGCCCTCCTTGATCCTAACTTGGGTGGAGAGGAGGCTTGGGGGCTGATCATATGTATTTATTGTCAAGTCTCTAGAGTCTAGGCTAGGGCATTGTCCTGCTTGATAGGAAAATATCACTGTTTCTTGCCTCTGTTATTCATGAGCGGCTTTTAAATCTTTAAATCTTTAATATTTATTTGAAACGCAAATCGACACAAGATGTATATATATATATATATATATATATATATATATATATATATATATATATATATATATATACGTGTATATATATATATATATACATATATATATATATGTATATATATATATATATATATATATATATATAAAACCTGTTTTCGTATTTCACTAACACCTATTTGCAGTTTTGTTTGTCCGGAAAAGATGTTACCTTTGGTTTTTAGAATAATCAAAGCATAATGTAGTTTATCTAACAGATATATAAAAAACTATCAACGTCTTTCATTACGCAAACATAATACCTTTGTCTTATTATTTTCAGCGCTTACAATGAAGACCTACCCGAACAATGACGTCCTTCAAATGCCTTGTGTTTATAATGTTATTTCAGGACCAAATTCGCCAGCCGCTGTCAGCTAGTTTAAATTAAACAAGATAAGCGCAGATGTCAGTCATGTGAACTGGACTGTGACTTGATTGATGTTACGGGGAAGTAGTTCATGATTATTTATTGTAGTAACAAATTTCGAACCAACACCGGAGCGTTTTACATTTGGAAAAAAAGAAATCATATATCACACGTAATCACGGATGGAAACTGACTTTTTGTCCTTTGTAATAATGGCAATAGTCTATTTTATATCATATTTATGATTCGTTGAACCGGTAGAACTTCAAAATTTCTAACTTACAGCAAATGTTTGTATGTTGAACAGGCTGACGTGAGTCTCTTTTTATTGTTTATATAGGAAAGATTTGTTTCAATGTTGTTACTGCTCTTAGAATATTTTATTGTTTTAATGTTGGTACTGTTCTTAAAATATTTTATTGTTTTAATGTTGGTACTGTTCTTAAAATATTCTATTGTTTTAATGTTGTTACTGTTCCTAGAAGATCTAATTGTTTTAATGTTGTTACTGTTCTTAAAATATTTTATTGTTTTAATTTCGGTACTGTTCCTAGAAGATCTAATTGTTTTAATGTTGTTACTGTTCTTAAAATATTTTATAGTTTTAATTTTGGTACTGTTCTTAAATATTATATTGTCTCAAAATATTTTGTTTTAATGTTGTTACTGTTCTTAAAAGATTTAATTATTTTAATGTAGTTACTGTTCTTAAAAGATTGTATTGTTTTAATGTTATTACTGTTCCAAAAAGATTTAATTGTTTTGATGTTGTTACTGTTCGTAGAATATTTTACTGTTTTAATGTTGTTACTGTTCTTAAAAGATTTAATTGTTTTAATGTTGGCACTGTTCTTAAAATATTTCATAGTTTTAATGTTGTTACTGTTCTTAAAAGATTTAATTGTTTTAATGTTGGTACTGTTCTTAAAATATTTTATTGTTTTAATGTTGGTACTGTTCTTAAAATATTTATTGTTTTAATGTTGTTACTGTTCCTAGAAGATTTAATTGTTTTAATGTTGTTACTGTTCTTAAAATATTTTATTGTTTTAATTTTGGTACTGTTCTTAGAATATTATATTGTCTCAAAATATTTTATTGTTTTAATGTTGTTTTACTGTTCTTAAAAGATTTAATCATTTTAATGTTGTTACTGTTTCAAAAAGATTTAATTGTTTTGATGTTACTATTTCAAAAAGATTTAATTGTTTTGATGTTACTGTTCGTAGAATATTTTACTGTTTTAATGTTGATACTGTTCTTAAAAGATTTAATTGTTTTGATGTTGTTACTGTTCTTAAAATATTTTATTGTTTTGATGTTGTTACTGTTCTTAAAATATTTTATTGTTTTAATGTTGTTACTGTTTTTAAAATAGTTTATTGTTTTAATGTTGGTACTGTTCTTAAAATATTTATTGTTTTAATGTTGTTACTGTTCCTAGAAGATTTAAATGTTTTAATGTTGTTACTGTTCTTAAAACATTTTATTGTTTTAATGTTGCTACTGTTCCTAGAAGATTTAATTGTTTTAATGTTGTTACTGTTCTTAAAATATTTTATTGTTTTAATGTTGTTACTGTTCCTAAAAGATTTGATTGTTTTAATGTTTGTACTATTCTTAATAAATTTTACTGTTTTAATGTTGTTACTATTCTTAAAAGATTTAATTGCTTTAATGTTGTTACTGTTCTTAAAATATTTTATTGTTTTAATGTTGTTACTGTTCCTAAAAGATTTGATTGTTTTAATGTTTGTACTATTCTTAATAAATTTTACTGTTTTAATGTTGTTACTATTCTTAAAAGATTTAATTGCTTTAATGTTGTTACTGTTCTTAAAATATTTTATTGTTTTAATGTTGTTACTGTTCCTAAAAGATTTGATTGTTTTAATGTTTGTACTATTCTTAATAAATTTTACTGTTTTAATGTTGTTACTATTCTTAAAAGATTTAATTGCTTTAATGTTGTTAGTATTCTTAAAATATTTTATTGTTTTAATGTTGTTACTGTTCATAAAATATTTAATTGTTTTAATGTTGTTACTGTTCTTAAAATAATTTACTCTATTTTATTGTTTTAATGTTGGTACTGTTCTTGAAATATTTTATTGTTTTAATGTTGTTAATGTTCTTACTGATCTTAAAATAATTCCTTTTAATTTTCGATCACTTTTCATATAGTTTATTTATTTCATTATTTCCTTTCCTCACTGGGGCATTTTTCTCTGCTGCAGCCCTTGGGCTTATAGCTTTTCAACTGGGGTTGTAGTTTACTTAATTACTTTACTTTGGTGGCTGCTTTTCCGGTCTCATACAACAGGAGAACCCTACTCTCTACAGAACCTACAATGTCGTTTTACCTTATTCGTTCAGAGTATTTATCGTTTCATATCACGTAATGTTCATTTACTGTTAAATCGTCACTGTTGAATGAATTTTGAAATAAGAAAGTCTTCAGTTTCTTCTTGAAAACCTTAATGTCTTCAATCATTCGAATGTTTCGTGGGAGCTTATTATATAGTCTCGGGCCGAATATTTAAAGGCTCTGGAGCCTAAAGTAGACGTATATCTATGTTCCAACAGTTTGAAGCCATCTGTACCTATTCTCGTGTCGACACGATTTGTTGGCTGCGCAATATGTAGCAATTCTTTCAAGTATTTTCGACGACCGGTTCTGATAACTTGGTGGGTTATTGTACATATTTCAAATTCAATTTTCGCTTTAATCGGCAGCCAGCGTAAATCGATTATTATAGGGGTGATCCTTTCTCTAGGTGGGACACCTTTTATCAGTCTTGCTCCTCTGTTTATCATGTTTTGTAATTTCTTAAGTTGCACTTTTTGTAAATTGTAGTAGATATAATTGCAATAGTCAATCCTGGTAATAACACAGTTTATCACAAGTTTCTTTACAGAATTTTCGTCCAGGTACTTTTTTATAAACGCAATATGTCTTAGACGATAACCAGGAGTTTTTATTACATTATTTATTTGGGCATTTAGAGGCAGGTTACAGTCAAGAAATACACCTAGATCTCGAACCTTACTAGATATCGGCAACGAGTTATTATTTATGTTCATTTGAATATCACCCAAGTTTCTCACTCTAATAACAACAACAATAATAATAATAATAATAATAATAATAATAATAATAACAACAACAATAGTAAAATTAAAAAAAATAATAATAATAATAATAATAATAATAATAATAATAATAATAATAATAATAATAATAACAAATATATACTATTTACATCCTTAGTGTTCGTAAAATTCTTATGTAATGATTCTCAGAATCCACTACCTTTACACTAATGTTCAATTTCTTTTTTTTTAGTTTCACATACCATTTACGACTTTACAAGGAAGGAACCTTCAAAGCCTTTGCTTAAACTTAGTTAACAACCAAAGCAACATTGGTCTTACAGATATCCCCATTATGCAGATGGTATTAATATCGCAGTTTGCAACATGAACTAAACAATATTAATTTCATTTCATTCATGAATATCAGACCAGAAAATAAATGAAGAGTATGGGAACATATTTGTGGTAATAAATATATAAAAGAGGCGTTTTATAGCTAATAAGATAGAAAAAAATATTAGGTGCATAAATGCTTATAAAACTTCTAAAATTATATGTGTGTGCATATACATACATACATACATACATACATATATATATATATATATATATATATATATATATATATACATACACATATATATATTGTGTATATATACATATATACTGTATATATATAATATACATATGTATAAATATATATACAAATTATATATATATATATATATATATATATATATATATATATATATATATATATATATATATATATATATATATATATATATATATCATCAGCAACAGCAGTCACTAGTCCACTGCGGAAAAAAATCGGCCTGACATGTTCTTCTACTTTCGTTTGTTTATGGCCTTACTATCTCAGTCTACGCCAGGAAACTTTCTTATTTCGTCAACCCATCGTCTTCTCATTTTTCCCCTTCTTCTTTTGCAATCCTTAGCAACCCATTATATTATTCTTAATGTCCTTCTATTATCTGTCATTCTCATTATGTGTCCATTTGTTTTTCTTACATGTTGTTAGAATATCCTCTAATTTAGTTTACTCTCTTATACGTGTTGCTCTTTTTCTGTCTCTGTGTTATTCCCATCATTATTCTTTCCATAGCTCTTTGAGTTGTAGCTAGCGTATGTATGTATGTATGTATGTAAGTATGTATGCTTATATATATATAAATATATATATATATATATATATATATATATATATATATATACGTATATATATATATATATATATATATACGTATATATATATATATATATATATATATATATATATGTGTGTGTGTGTGTGTGTGTGTGTGTGACTATAGGTTTGTATGTACTTCAAGCGGCAGTGTCTCGGAATCTAATTTATGCATACAGTAGGTGTTGAAACTATAGAAGCAAATCGTTACATATAGGAGCCGAGTTCTCATTGTATATATCTTATGCAGATCCTACAGGGGCAAATTAACTTTAAACTGGAAGTAAACCAGACTAGACGAAGTAATTGGTAATAAATAAATAAATGAAATAAATAAATAAATAAATAAATAACATTGGGGAGGTTTCAAATTCGAGAATGATATATTACGAATAATACATTAGAATATTGAAGGAAACTATATTGTTCAGTCACCAAGTATATATTATGTAATACAATGAAAATAAGTTTTGCGAAATTAAAACTAATTATACCTTCGACTCAAACCAGTGAAATAACTTGGAGGTAAAGGCTTAAAGATCCCTCATGAATGGCGGAGCCAAGGAACAATGACAGTCCCCTAGAGACTAACCATATACAGTATACATATGATCAGCAGCCAGGCCCCCTCTCCATCCAAGCAAGGACCAAGGAGAGCCAGGCAATGGCTGCTGATGACTCAGCATGTAGAACTATAGGCTCCTCTAAAGCTCCCCATCCTTAGCTCACAACGATGGTGAGCTTCCAGCGACCAAAGGAACGAACAAGCTTAAGCGGGACTCGAACCCCAGTCTGGTGTTCACCAGTGAAGGGCGTTATCACATCGGCCACCATAACCACAGTGACAATCCCTTAGACTAATCATATATTCATATGATCAGAGCTCTAACCCTCTCTCCACCAAGCTATGACCAGAGAGGGCAAGGTAATTGCTGCCAATGACTCAGCAGATAGATCTATAGGCTCCCCTAAAGGTCACCATCCTTAGCTCTCAAGGGTAGTGAGGTTACAGATACTACAAACTACTATGGAGCTTAAGCGGGACTCGAACTCCATTTCAGCAGATCGTTAGGCAGAGGCGTTGTCAATAGGGTACCACGATCCTAATAATCTAATCTTTGACATGATACACATTGGAAACAGAAATGCAGAAAAGAAGTTTAAGAATAAAATTGAACATCATATACATAGGGTAATGGAGAAGTCGGCCATTGGACCATACCAAACAGTCTGTTGGCTTGGCTTGTTCATGAAATAATGTTAGATGTCGGACATTAGACCATCACAGACAGTCTGTTAGCTTGTTCATGAAACAGAGTTAGATGTGGGACAATGGACCATACCCGGCAGTCTGTTGGCTTGTTCTTGAAACAAAGTTAGACGTGGGACAATGGTCCATACCCGGCAGTCTGTTGCCTTGTTCATGAAACAAAGTTAGATGCGGAAAATGGACCATACCCGGCAGTTTGTTGGCTTGTTCTTGAAACAAAGTTAGATGTGGGACAATGGTCCATACCCAGCAGTCTGTTGGCTTGTTCATGAAGCAAAGTTAGATGTGGGACAATAGACCATACCCGGCAGTCTGTTGGCCTGTTCATGAAACAAAGTTAGATGTGGGACATTGGAACATACCAGACAGTATGTTGGCTTGTTCATGAAACAAAGTTAGATGTGGGGCATTGGAACATACCAGACAGTATGTTGGCTTGTTCATGAAACAAAGTTAGATGTGGGGCATTGGAACATACCAGACAGTATGTTGGCTTGTTCATGAAACAAAGTTAGATGTGGGGCATTGGACCATAATAGGCAGTTTGTTGGCTTGTTCATGAAACAAAGTTAGATAAAGGACATTGGACCATACCATATAGTCTGTTGGCTTGTTCATGAAAAAAAAGCTAGATATCGGATATTGGACCATACTAGGCAGTCTGTTGGTTTGTTAATGATACCAGAAAGTCTGTTGGCTTGTTCATGGAACAAAACTAGATGTGGGACACTGAACCATACCAGACAGTCTGTTAGCTTGTTCATGAAACAGAGTTAGATGTGGGACGCTGGACCATATCAGACAGTCTGTTGGCTTGTGCATGAAACACAGCTAGATGTGGGACACAGGACCAAACCAGACAGTCAGTTGGCTTGTTCATGAAACGAAGTTAGATGTGGGACACTGGACCGTACCGGAGAGTCTGTTGGCTTGTTCAAGAAACAAAGTTAGATGTGGGACATTGGACCATATCAGACATCCAGTTGGCTTGTTCAGGAAACAAAGCTCGATGTGGGACATTGGACCATACCACACAGTCTGGTGGCTTGTTCAGGACACAAAGTTAGATGTGGGACATTGCACCATACCAGATAGTCGGTTGGTTTGTTCATGAAATAGAGTTAGGTATAGAAGTGAAAGAATACTATTGTTAAATTATTCTTTAATTTTTCATCTATCTCCTCATATGATAAGCTTATGACATTCAGCCATCATATTATTATTATTATTACTAACCAAGCTACAACCCTAGTTGGAAAAGCAAGATGCTATAAGCCTAAGGGGTCCAACGGGCAAAAATAGACCTCTGAGGCAAGGAAACAAGGAAATAAATAAACGATATATGAATTATTGAAAAAATTTAAAATAGAATATTAAAAAAAAAATTAACAACATTGAACCATGTAATTCATATATAGCTATAAAAAGACTTATGTCAAGCTGTTCAACATAAAAACATTTGCTGCTACTTTGAACTTTTGAAGTTCTACTTATTCAACTACCCGATTAGGAAGATCGTTCCACAACTTGGTCACAGCTGGAATAAAATTTCTAGAATACTGTGTTGTATTGAACCTCATGATGGAGAAGGCCTTACTATTAGAATTAACCGCATGCCTAGTATTGCGAACATGATGGAACTGCCCAGGAAGATCTGAACGTAAAGGATGGTCAGAATTATGAAAAATCTTATGGAACATGCATAATGAACTAATTGAACAACGGCGCCGAAGTTTTAATATCTAGATCAGGAATAAGAAATTTAATAGACCGTAAATTCTTGTCCAACAAAATTAAGATGAGAATCAGTAGCTGAAGACCAGACAGGAGAACAATACTCTAAACAAGGTAGCATGAAAGATTTAAAACACTTCTTTAGAATAGATTGATCACCCAAAATCTTAAAAGACTTTCTCAATAAGCCAATCCTTTGTGCAATTGAAGAAGACAGACCTAATGTGTTTCTCAAAAGTCAATGTGTTGTCGAAAATCACACCTAAAATTTTAAAAGAGTCATGCAAAGTTAAAGAAACATTATCGATGCTGATATCCAGATGTTGAGCAGCCACTGTTCTTGACCAACTTACAATCATACCCCATAATTTGCGCCAAGCAATAATTTTAGCTAGATCTGTTAAGGGATTCAGCAAACCCTGTTCTACATTCAAGAGATGGAATGGATACAAAGAGAGTAGCATCATCTGCATCTGCAACAAGCTTGTTTTCTGGGCCAAACCACATGTCATGTGCATATAAGATGAAAAGTAACGGGCCAAGAACACTACCCCGATGAACACCTGATATCACATTCCTATACTCACTATGGTGACCATCAACAACAACTCTTTGATTAAAAATTCAATAACAATGCTCAGAAACGACCAATCATCTGCATATACAACAAGCTTGTTTTCTGGGCCAAACCACATGTCATGTGTATATAAGATGAAAAGTAATGGGCCAAGAACACTACCCTGTAGAACACCTGATATCACATTCCTATACTAACTATGGTGACCATCAACAACAACTCTTTGATTAAAAATTCAATAATAATGCTCAGAAACGACCCATCCGCTCCCAATTGTATGAGTTTGAAAACTAGGGCCTCAAGATTAACACGGTCAAAGGCAGCACTAAAATCAAGGCCAATCATACGAACTTCTTTACCATAATCAAGGGATTTCTGTACAGCTTTGGAGATTGTAAGAAGGGCATCACATGCTCCAAGGCCTTTACGAAATCCAAATTGCAAACTAGGAAACAGATGATTACCTTCAGCGAACCGATTAAGACGTTTTGTCAAAAAGATGTTCAAACATGTTATGCATATCACTGAAAATCTGAGGTTTCAAAAAGTTGTAATGAAAACTGCTTGAATGATTGCATGTTTCATAAAGGAAATTTGGAAGTTGAATGTAATTACTATCTTTGCTGTAATTAAAATGACAACACACAAACTAATTAATAAACAAAGAAACATACATCTCTCTCTCTCTCTCTCTCTCTCTCTCTCTCTCTCTCTCTCTCTCTCTCTCTCTCTCTCTCTCTTATATATATATATATATATATATATATATATATATACACATATATATATCTATATAAATATATATATATATATATATATATATATATATATATATATTTATATATATGTAAATAGAGTATATATATACATATCTATATAGATGATTTACAGTATATAAATATACATACATACATACATATATATATATATATATATATATATATATATATATATATATATATATATATATAATCAAATGTAAAAGCTAATAATTATAAATGATTAGCACTATAGCGAATAATCATCATCAAGAAATAGCGATCATAATTTACCATGTAACATCACACAAAACTAATCTTATATTAAGAAAACAACCAAAGTAATTTTGGATTTGTCATTTTATAATACTTAACGATTAAACAAACTTATATGGCTGTTAGTGACCGCCGAGCACAATTTCTTCTTGGGCAGACCTAGCATCCATCAGACCATGGTTCTATAATTCATTAATAAAAAAAAAAAAAAAGTTGATGTGGTAAATTGATTTTTAGAAATAAGCATCAAATATATACAAAGATAATCTTTCTTTCATATTTTGAAATGATATAGGCTTCAAATTATGTAAAAGGTTTAATGCTACGAAATGTCTGCTTTTTCTAAAATGCAATAACTCACAAAACATTCATTTTAAGGTAAAATATATTTCTGTTACTGATAAATGAAATCTCTTCATAGTTCCTTGAACTTTAATATAAACTTATCCTTTTTTGGGAAATATTAAAGTGGCATGAATGTATAAAGAAAAAAAGTCAGTACAAATAACTGATGTCCCAAGAGTAACATTACAATGGGAAGACATGAAGAATATTATTTCTATTAAAAATATATCATGCAACGTTGTGAAGTCCCGCAGAGAATACTAATTAATGAAATGTTACTCCCTGGAAAAGTAAATGTCACATGTGTGATGTATAAGCGTGATTACATATCAAATATTATGCATATAAAATGTAAATCATATGAAATATGAAAAATGCAAGCCTTTTGGGGACTGTTTTACTTTATTTTCTTTGCTGAGATCATTATCATAACGTTTCAGAACGGATATGCAATTACATAACGATTCGTTAACGTGACCCTAACAATGTTTTCTTTTACGTGCAATGAATATTACTTATGATAAAGCCTTCAATATTTTCATCTGAGGAAAGATGCACGCTTTGCCTATAGTCTGTACTTGAGAGCCTGCATTACCAGCTGATATGTTTTTTCTTTTAATTCAATGAATTTATGATATATAATATCCTCTAAGAATTGAGCAAAACGAAAAGTGGTAAAGCACCAGACCCTTCAGAGTTTAAAATAGAAAAAGACAAGATACTAGCTATAGAGGGGGAAGAATTGATGCTTGATTTATTAGGAGCAATAAAGGGAGAGGAAATAATACCTAATGATTGTTAGGAGAGTCTAATGGTATCTATATTTAAGACGAGAGGTGATACCATACATTTTAGTAACTATAGGGGAATAAACTAACCGAGCATGGTTTAAATGTTTTTAAGAGGGTAATAGATGAGAGATTGTAAAGCCTGGGAAACAGCAATATTGATTCATGAAGGGGAGGAGGACAGTACATACCATCTTCATAGTAAATACCTACAGTAAAAGAGACTAGAAGATCTTCTCTGTTTTTGTAAATCTAGAGAAGGCTTATGACAGAACACCAAGAGAAGTGATGTTTAGTGTTTTGATGCTTAAGGAAGTGGAAAGTCAATGAGAATGTTGAAATGGTAGAGAGGGTGTACAAAAGAACAAAGACAAAAGTAATAACAGCTGTCGGGGAAACAGAAAACTTTAAAATTAGAGTTGGATTACACGAGGGGTCAATATTAAGCCCATTTTTATTTGTGTTAGTCTTGGATGTGTTGAGTGTTTAGTGAAGAGGTCATATATGAATAGTTGTGGGAGTTGCTATATGCAGATGATTTGGTGATTACCGCTGAAAATGAGGAAGACTTACAGAGAAGGGATGCAGAATGGCAAGAGGCTTTGAAGAATGGTGGCTTGAGCGTAAATGTGGATAAGACTGAAGTTATGGTGAGCAGTAAGGAAGGTATGGACAGGATAGAAATGAATGAAAGTAGAGATTCAGTTATAAAACAGGTGGAAAAATTTATATAAATTCGTATCTTCTATAAGTCAGGGAAGACCCTATGAGGCTGAAGTTAAGAATAGGATAAAAGCAGCCTGAGGGGGAAGTGGAGAGACGTAGCATGAGTGGTATCTGATAAGAAAATGCAAATAAATCTAAATGTCAGTATCCATAGCACAGTAGTAAGACCATTGTTAATGTATGGATCGGATACGTGGGCTCTAAGGAGAAAAGAGGATGCAGAGATTGAAAGAAAAAAGATAAGAATGCTGAAGTGGATTATGGAAATATCACTGCTTGAAGTAGATGAACGGTAGGCATAGTAAGGATTACAGAGGTGATAGAGTGTCACGACTGAAATGGTTTGGGCATGTGTTGAGATTGGGTGCTGGTGAGGGAGTGAGGAGGGCTTGGGAGGAACCTCTTAAGGGAAGAAGATCGATAGGAAGAAAGAAATAGATGACAAGATAAGGTGAATGATGAAATGCAGAAGAAGAAGTTTGATGGAAGAGAATGCCTTTGATGGAATGCATTGGGCAATCAACACCTTAAAGTAGGGATAACGGTGGGGAAGAACATATTTCCTAATAATCAATAATGTACCCAATATAAAAATTGATTTAGATACTTTCCTGTTTCCATGTTACTCCAAAACCAAAACAGCCATTGTCTAAGGTTTGGTTCCAAAAATCAATAGTCGACGTCAACTTCAGAACGGTTTTGCTATCCCATTAAATAGTTGCCTTTAGAAAATAAAGAAAGGGAATCTGCTATGAATATATCTTTGAAGCTCATCATAATTTTATCCAAAGATGATTGTAACTGTACTAAAATGTACATTGAATATTGTGAGACATGTTACAAGATTAATTAATCTAATCACCCCCAATTTCACAATCACATTTGATGGATACTTAATAAATATGCAAAAATTTTCTCTAGGACAAATCATTTCAGGGCAATAAAGAAAGGTTGTGAATATAAAATCTAGGATGAACAAATTATGGTGTTGCTGGTAAATAATCATTCAATTTATGAAGTTTCTCGAATAGTAATAAGAAGAAGGAATTTCACCCCGAAACAAATGAACATCAGACCAGAGAGGTATAGAGGTTGGTCAAGGTATATAATATATATGGTTGTACAAAACTCTTGCTTGAGGGTACACTCGGGCACTCTATTCTATCTTATTTCTCTTCCTCTTGTTTTGTTGAAGTTTTTATAGTTTATATAGGAAATATTTATTTTAATGTTACTGTTTTTAAAATACTTGTTTCTCTATTTCCTTTCCTCGCTGGGCTATTTTCCCTGTTGGAGCCCCTGGGCTTATAGCATACTGGTGCTCCAACTAGGGTTGAAGCTTAGCAATAATAATAATAATCATAATGAATGAGATGTTTAATTATTTCTTTACGTAGCAGTAAAAATTTAATTAATTTGAATAAATGGAGGAACGTATGATTGGAAAATAAGACATATTTCAGAAAGGTTCATTTGAAATAATCAGAGCACCCAAGACAATAGGGATGGTTTACACATCGGTGGCTAATCCTTGAATAGTTGTATGAAAGCTTTATCAAGTTGAATTCAGGTTCTACTTGTGTGGCTCTTCAGTACTTTACTAGCAATATGTACAAGACTATTCCTGTCCCTAAAGACTGGAAAAGCTGTGTATTCTGAAAGAAGTTGCAAAACGAGTTTTGTTTTAGGTATTTGTAGCATAACACGAATCCTCTGTAACTCCCTTTTCCTTGAAAAAAATAATTAAGAAAATAAAGTGAAATGATCTTTCTCAAAATAATTTTAAGTCTAAATTTTTCTACATACGCGAATGTGATCAATTTAAAAAAAAAAAAAAAGGGCTCAAATGTGTTTTTTTTTTAATAACTTCAATTATGATTTTGTTGTAAGAATTATTTTGTAAGGCAACGAGGTAAATATATTGAACATAAAAGTAAAGAGAGTTTAGATCTCTCGGCTGTCACCTTCCCATTCATCTAGTGGCAATTCAAAGCCCCGAGTGAGTTTTCCATCAGCCTGGACCTTTGTGAGAGTTTCCTGCCATCACGGATCAAGAATGAGTTATTGATTTTGGGAGATTGATATTCCTACCCAGGGCTAAAAGAACATTTCCTTCGCTGGTAGGGGTTTGGGCTCTAGTGGCGTAGCCATGCCTCAAGAATCTGAAATGGTTAGTAAGGTTACCATATCCTGCAAAGAATTTACATAAAGGGTCATTTAGCTTACATGCAAGAGCTCTCTCTCTCTCTCTCTCTCTCTCTCTCTCTCTCTCTCTCTCTCTCTCTCTCTCTCTCTCTTACATTTATTATTCCCATAATATCTGGATATACACGTAAAATATATTTCCCCATCAATGAATAACTAATTTTGACGGATAATTATTTTGTAATGACACGTGATGTAGTATTGGGAGAGTATTGAAAGTAGAATTAATACATGCAAGAACTCTCTCTCTCTCTCTCTCTCTCTCTCTCTCTCTCTCTCTCTCTCTCTCTCTCTCTCTCTCTCTCTCTCTCTCTTGTATATATTTATTATTCTCATAATATCTGGATATACACGTAAAATACATTTCCCATCAATATATAACTAATTGTAACAGATAATTATTTTGTAATGACACGTGATGTAGTATTGGGAGAGTATTGAAAGCAGAATTAATACATGCGAGAAAACTCTCTCTCTCTCTCTCTCTCTCTCTCTCTCTCTCTCTCTCTCTCTCTCTCTCTCTCTCTCTCTCTCTCTCTTATTTTTCGTAACTTGTAGATATTCACTTAAATTACATTTCTCCCATTAATAAATGATTAATTCTGACGGATAATTTATATCGTACTGTCAAGTGTGATATAGTATACCGGGAGAATATTGAAAGCGGAATTAAATGTTATATAACGAGACACATTTAGTGTTGGTATTCATATAATCATGCATGTGAATGTGGGTGTGTTTTAATGGGCACATATACACAATTCTTTTAATGAGGCGGATTTGCAATGATTGGCATTGGGGCCTTTTTAGCTTGGAAAAGTTTCATAAAACCTGATTGTTTTCAAATAATAACCAAGTAATGTGAATCGAAACTTATTTACTAACCTGAATTTCTCCCTCAGATATATGTTTTGTCAATAGATAATGTTAACGAATATACAGAGTATAAAGTATCGTGACGGTGAGTCTAAATTTACTAACAACACCAGCCCAAGTCAACGACAGGAGCTTGTTTTCGGATGCACCCTGAAAAATTTTGTAACTTATCATATATTTTGACCCAAATTGGGATAAATTACACTAAGCATAAAGAAAACATGTTATTATAAACTTTCTTTGTATACCAGCATCAAGTAAAATCATGGAATTAATAACACTCGCTACTGGTGAAAATTGTTGGGAGATAAAAGGAACAGCTTGGCCCTACACCGAAGCGGGAAATTATGAATTTTCAATTCTTTTTCATTTCGAAATACAATAAATACTTTTTCCTCACCTT
Source organism: Palaemon carinicauda (assembly GCF_036898095.1). NCBI lineage: Eukaryota > Metazoa > Arthropoda > Malacostraca > Decapoda > Palaemonidae > Palaemon > Palaemon carinicauda. The sequence continues at coordinate 11,855,253 of NC_090746.1, forward strand.
CTTCATCATCATCATCACCATCATCATCATCATCATCATCACCATCATCTCCTCCTACGCCTATTGACGCAAAGGGCCTCATTATCTTATATACATATAACCTATTGCTGACTCGAATTTAAAGCTATCCCCTTTATATCTGCTAATCAAATTTGATCCTTATATGTTTTCGCATGCTCTTCACACTCCTCAAGAGAGAATAATTCACCAAACGTTCAGGTGGGCTCCATAAGGCACTAGAAGAGTTGGAAGACCCAGGCCTACATGGCTGAGGACTACGAAGCGTGAAGTAAGAGATGATGAATGTAGAAGTATTGAATAAAATAAAAGCTCAAGATACAGACGATTGGGGAAATCTAACCGAGGCCCTTTGCGTCAATAGGCGTAGGAGGAGATGATAATGATGATGATGATAATGATGATAATGATGATTTATCAATAAGAATTATTGACTCCAGGTTAGTATATAATGGGCGACTCTTTACTGCACCCTGTGTTTTAAGTTTAACCATAATCTGCTTAGCAACATAATTATATATCACTTGCAAACATTTAAAGTTATTGTTCTAATAAATAAGTGCACGTGATTATGCAATGGCTGTTTATAACTGAGCTCTGAAAAGGTTGTTTTGTCTCTGTAAGCTGCCAATGCACATCTTAACTAATTTGTAGAAGTTTGCACTCCCCAGTGCTTTGTCCCAGGACATCATTAAGTATTTTTCACAAGTATCATATATCAGTTACATAAATTGCCAGCTGAAGGAATTTTCCTTTTGTTTTTAATTTGATGAGGGTGTGATGGTAGTTACAGTTTTTAACATTATTGCAACATTGCACACCTCACACTGCAAAGATCTTTTTAGCCTCTTAGAAAGAATAAAGCCTTCAATATAAGCTACCATTTCATTTGAACATTTTCAAAATTGGTTACGGTTACAAATATAATCATAATTAGCTTCCTTATCCTCTGAATGTACTTAGTAAAAACCTTCTAAAATTGTCTTGAGACAAAAGCATTTATGTGAATTACTGCAACAGGATTGTTTATGCTGCTTGAAGCAGTTAATATTGGCACCGACTACAATGGTAGGCAGTTTCCACGAATAGTGTCAATCAAGTCGTTATGAACAAACAACCTTTTGTAAACGCAGAGAATCGTCTCGCTGTTGGTTTATCAATGACTCATACTTGACCAAAGAATAGTTCAGTGTGATCTTGACAAAATTTCTAGGTCACCAAAAATTGCAAAAGCCCACCATCAGATGCAATACAATTTTCGTACAGAATCTGAAGACTTCGTATGCAATATAGAAAGCCAATGAATACAGTTTTTGTATTAGATTTTTAAGGTGTCCTTACCATCTAAAAGTCTCAACAAACTGAAATATACGTCTGCTTTTAATAGGAAATATTCAATAGCGTTTGCCTTACATTTCTGAAAAAGGTTTTCAAATCCCTTGACATTTGGAGTTCTAGAATTCAATATATCAAGTAAGGTGTTGAATAAAATTATTCTTCGTCAAGGCAGAATCCTGAAGAAGTTGCAACCGATTGACTTAGGAGGTGTACCTCTAACTAAACTTTTATCTTTTTCTTTCCTCCTTGTCACATGAGCAGCGCTACGCTTATTACCAAAATGGAGTTCATCTTTTTCTTGGAGGCAGTACAATTGTTTTGTGTACTCCCATTTCACATAAGTTCCATACATATTGATGAGAATTTTTCTACTTTCATAGCATTTTCTTACAGGTCTTGGTATGTTGCTTGAGATTATTCATTTTATTTATAAATGGTATTATGATCATATTGTGTGAAGGTTTTCGTTCACTAAAAATGTTAAAAAACTTTAACTACCCATATATTGATTCATGTGTTATAAAGTAAGATTTTTAAAACTGGATAATAGTATCTGTTATACTTATAAAAAACTGTGACACCTTAGTTCAGGTCAGGTAGCAAACCCAAGGTGGTCAGCCAGGGATGCAGTTGCCAGTCCCAATATGGCCACCAGGCACCAAAGTGGCTTCACTCAGCCCGCAGCAAGGGGCCTCCTCGCATTATTCCCCCAAGGTACTGGTAGGCCACGACTGTGCACATCCGCCCTTACAGTATGTGCTGACAGATATTTCATTTGATATATGAACTCTCGTATCCCTCGCCCCGACTACTGCACAGCTACTGAAGACGAAGTTCATTTGGCATAGCTTTCCAAACGACGCTTAGTATTAGGGCCAAGTCTGCTCTTCATGCCAAACTTCAAAAAAGTAAATAGACCCATGCATGCAGGAGTGGGAACCTACTTCAGCCTAAGCGTCGTTTTGTCCACACTCACGTCGTCTTAATAGATGTCATACCCACATCATAAAGACACTGTTACCTGTTTACTGTTAATGACTGCTCCACACGTTGGCCTAAAGCCATTAACATGCAAACTGCAACATCCGCTTCATGTACATCCGTCTTACTCTAAGGGTGGATAGTGAGATTTGGTATCCCAGAGCATGTTACTCCTGAGAGGTGCACCACTTTCACCAATCAATTGTGGACATCATTAGCAAATCCCCAGAGCATCAACCTACATCAGAATATCACCTACAACCCTGCAGCCTATGGAATGATTGAACGTTTTCATAGCACCCTCAAAGTAGCTTTGATGT
>NC_090746.1:11862909-11870409 GCF_036898095.1 Palaemon carinicauda
ATTAATTTTTGAAAATGATTTTTCAATCTTGCAAATCTTATCTGGTTAATAATCTCGGGTGACGACTCAAGATTTTAGCTTTTGTTTTTGTTTTTTGAAAAGGTACCGTTCGGCCATAAAAAAATAAAACGAAAATATTAGAAATGTAATCAACTTCGAATTAATTTTCAATCAACTCAGCCGTCGTAGAAAAAAAGGGAAAAATTATTTTATTTTACTCGTGAAAATAATGGAGCAGAATAAAAATTATATTGATCTAACAGCTTTTATTGGGAAAAGCCAATTCCTGTAAATGAAATATACTAGAAACCAATCTAGGTGACATTTCAAATATCAAATTTGTACGCAACACTTATAAAGGATGTTAAACCTCTTCTTTTTTTTTTTTTTTTTTCCCTAAGGAAAGATTGAAGTTCTAAATACTATTTCACAAAAAGGAAGGTTGCTTAAACATATATATATATCCTTCAGGAATGTCTTTCTTCAAACCTCTACATCGCATATAGGCCTAAAATTAGTGCAACTATAATTTTTCTTTTTTATATTTCTCTCTGTCCCTTTTAGTACGGGGTTAAGCAGAGTAGAAGAGGCTGAAGTCATTCTCTGGACTATTTCAAATTTCAATCAAATTAATAACAAACAAATTTATCAGTGAATGCAAAAAGGATTGGCGTTAGATTAAGGAAATGTCTGTTGGCCTTGCTAGATTCCCGTGCAGGCACCCAAGGCTGAAATAATTCTAAAATATCCTTACTGAATTAAGTAAAAAATTAAACTCAGGTCATAATGGAGGGCATGAGAGAAGTCTCCCGGTTCATCAGCATAATCTTCATTCATTATTTTCTCGTTAATTATGGGAATTGACTTTCCCATTTTGCCTTTATACTGTATTTTCTCGTCAAGAATAGCATTCCCATTTTGTCTTTATACTGTATTTTCTCGCCAAGAATAGCATTCCCATTTTGTCTTTAAACTGTATTTTCTCGTCAAGAATAGCATTCCAATTTTGTCTTTGTACTGTATTTTCTCGTCAAGAATAGCATTCCCATTTTGAGTTTATACTGTATTTTCTCTTCAAAAGCAGCATTCCCATTTTGTCTTTATATTATATTTTCTCGTCAAGAATAGCTTTCCCATTTTGTCTTTATACTGTATTTTCTCGTCAAGAATAGCATTCCCTTTTGGTCTTTATAATGTATTTTCTCGTCAAGAATAGCATTCCCATTTTATCTTTATACTGTATTTTCTCGTCAAGAACAGCATTCCCATTTTGTCTTTATAATGGTATTTTCTCGTCAAGAACAGCATTCCCATTTTGGTCTTTATACTGTATTTAGACTTAATAGCATATTTTCTAGCCAAGCATGGCATTCCAATTTTGTCTTTATTGTCTTTAGAGCATATTTTCTCGTCAAGAATGGCATTCCCATTTTGTCTATATAATGTATTTTTTCTTCAAGAATGTCATTCCTATTTTGTCTTTATAGCGTATTTTCTCATCAAGGATGGCATTCCCATTTTGTCTTTATAACGTATTTTCTCAGGAATGGCATTCCCATTTTGTCTTTATAGCGTACTTTCTCGTCAAGAATGGCATTCCCATTTTGTCTTTATAGCGTACTTTCTCGTCAAGAATGGCTTTCCCATTTTGTCTTTATAACGTATTTTCTCATCAAGAATGGAATTCCCATTTTGTTTTTATAACGTATTTTCTCATCAAGAATGGCATTCCCATTTTGTCTTTATACAGTATTTTCTCATATAGAATGGCATTCTCATTTTGCCATTATACTATATTTTCTCGTCAAGAATGGCATTCCAATTTCGTTTTTATAGCGTATTTTCTCATCAAGAATGGCATTCCCATTTTGTCTTTATACAGTATTTTCTCATATAGAATGGCATTCCCAATTTGTCTTTATACTGTATTTTCTCGTCAAGAATGGTATTACCATTTTGTTTTTATGCAGTATTTTCTCGTCCAGAATGCCATTCCCATTTCGTCTTTATACTGTATTTTCTCATCAAGAACGGTATTCCCATTTTATTTTTATAACGTATTTTCTCATCACAAAAGGCATTCAACTTTGTCCTTAGAACGTATTTTTTCGTCAAGAATGGCATTCCCATTTTGTTTTCATAGGGTATTTTCTCGTCAAGAATGTCTTTCCCATTTTGACTTCATACTGTATTTTCTCGTCAAGAATGGCATTCCCACTTTGTCTTTAGAGAGTATTATCTCTTCAAGAATGGCATTACCACTTTGTCTTTATACTGTACTTTCTCGTCAAGCTTGGCATTCCTATTTTGTTTTTGTAGCGTATCTTCTCATCAAGAATGGCATTCCCATTTTGTCTTTAGAGCGTATTTTCTAGTCACGAATAGCATTCGCCTTTTATCTTTAGAGCATATTTTCTTGTCAAGAATGGCATTCCTATTTTGTCTTAATAGCGTATTTTCTCGTCAAGGATAACATTCCCATTTTGTCTTTATAACGTATTTTCTCGTAAGGAATGGAATTCCCATTTTGTTTTTATAGCGTATTTTCTCGTCAAGAATAGCATTCCCATTTTGTCTTTATAACGTATTTTCTCGTAAGGAATGGAATTCCCATTTTGTTTTTATAGCGTATTTTCTCGTCAAGAATGGTCTTCCATCTTGTTTTTACAGCGTATTTTCTCATCAAGAATAGCATTCCCATTTTGTCTTTATAGCGATTTGTCGTCAAGGATGGCATTCCCATTTTGTCTTTATAGCCCATTTTTTCGTCAAGAATGGCATTCAAATTTAGTCTTTATAGCATATTTTCGTAAAGAATAACATTCCCATTTTGTCTTTATAACGTATTTTCTCGTCAAGAATGGAATTCCCATTTCGTCTTCATAGCCCATTTTCTTGTTAAGAATTGCATCCCCATTTTGTCTTCATAGCGTATTTTCTCATCAAAAGTGACTTCCCCATATTGACTTTAAAGAGTATTTTCTTTTCAAGAATGGCATTCCCCTTTTGCCTTCATAGCGTATTTTCTCGCCAATATTGGCACTCCCGTTTTGTCTTGATAACGAACTTTTCCATCAAAAATGGCAATCCTATTTTGTCTTTATATAGTATTTTCTGGCCAAGAATAGCATTCCCATTTTGTCTTAATGGCGTATTATCTCATCAAGAATGCCAGTCCCATTTTGTCTTTATACCTATTTTCTCGTCAAGAATGGCATTCCCATTTTGTCCTTAGAGCGTATTTTTTCAGCAAGAATCGCATTTCTATTTTGTCTTTATGGTGTATTTTCTCGCCAAGAATGGGATTCCCATTTTGTCCTCATAGCGTATTTTCTCGCCAATATTGGCATTCCCATTTTGTCTTCATAGAGAATTTTCTCGTCAAAAATGGCGCTCCCGTTTTGTTTCTATATCGACATTCATCAAAATTGCCTTATTTTTGTCAGTATAACTTTTTTTTTTTTTCTTTTTAATGAACGTGCTGTTCTTATCTAATAAAACTAGACAATAAAGATGTACTGTAGTATAGTACAATAAAAAAAAATGGAGATTAATATTTGTAACATGACCTAAAATTTAACTCATGCAGTGACAATAAGCAAACAGAAGCTTCCAAAACAACTAACTTTATTAACAAACAAGATAGATATTTATAGACCCCGAGGAATTGCATAACAGGATCAAGTATATATTTACAATCGACGGGTTTTGTGGATAAGGTTGATATTCCATAAAAACAGGTAGTGCAAGAATGGAATAATAACAGATTTTAAATGGTTTGTAAAATTTAAAAACTTGTTACGTGGAGTCCAATAAGTTGTAGTATCAAAGAAAACGTCGATAGGGCATTCCTCTTCATTTGTGTGCACTGCTTGCTGCTTGGCAGAATTCCCTACCTGTGAAGCAGATACACATTTGAAGGAGGCTGAGATGTCTTAAAATATTGTAATATTGGTGGGTCATTTTGCAGGAGATATGCAGGTTTAAAGCTGCCGATGGTGATCCAGACCTCTTAACCAAAAAGTTGAGGAATGCTTTCGGAGCAAGACAGATGACAAGAAATGGGCCCGTATATGGGGCGTAAGAGGTGGCTTGCATGCATCAGTGTGCATGATGATATGTGCAATGGTGTGTAGGTCTTTCGCTAAGTGACTTGTAAATCTGCCGGCAGGTAGTAACTTTCCCCACGCTGTGAAGTAGGCACTAGAGATCCTCAGAATGCATGAACTGATTGTTGAGCCAATCTATCTCATGGATGCCCAGCAGGTCGTTAAATATCATTTGAGCCACTGAAACATCTATAGTGTCCTTGGGAGTGGTTCTTAGTCCTGGAAAGACCCAGGGAAGTTGTGGAGACCAACTGAAGTAGTTGCAGGACATGAAAGCTGCTTTGAAGGTACAATGGATATGTTACGCGGGTTGTAAGCGGTTGTCTGATGTAGGGTGGTACCAATAAGATGGCCTAATGATGTGCACAATTGAAAGGTGGAAGTGGCACCAGTGTTAGAACTAGGTAGTAGGCTGGCAAAGGCACCAGCAACCCACTGAGATACTACCGCTAGTGTTATTGGATCCTTTGACTGGCCAGATTGTATTACTTACGATCCCTCTCTGGTTACGATTCATCTTCTCTTTGCTTACTCCTACACCGAATAGTCTGTCGTATTCTTTACACATACTCCTCTTTCCTCCCACGCAGGATAACCCTAAGATAACCAAAATATTCTACTCTATTCAAAGGGTTAACTACTGCACTGTAATTGTTAAGTAGCTACTTTTCACTTGGTAAAGGTAGAAAACACTCTATAGTTATGGTAGGCAGCTCTTCTAGTAGAAGGACCCTCAATTCCAAAATCAAACCATTTTTCTCTAGTCTTGGGTAGTACCATACCCTCTTTACCATGCCCTACCAATGTCTCGGGTTAGCGTTCATCTGCTTGAGGGTACAATCAGGCACGTCACTATATCAACTTTTCTAAATAGGGTTCTAGTTTCGGTAATAATAATAATAATAATAATAACAATAATAATAATAATAATAATAATAATAATAATAATAATAATAATTTAATACGCCCATGGATGCTGAATCTCCCTATTCATCAAGAAAGTATGACTGCCAGCAGTACATGAGAATCATGTTGTTTCTTGCATGGGGATAGTTTCAGTCCAGCGAGTGGAGTGATCAATGACTGTGAATATGACGTTGGTAAGGGCCAACCCTATCAAGGTGAATGTGGGAAAAATGACACAGGGGTAGATGAAAAGTGCCCCTTATAAATTTCTAACTATACTAACTTATGATCACTTTAAGTGGATGTGTCGTGACCGCTGTTAATTGGTTGAGACAACATGATTGGCCATGACGTCATCAGGAGGCGTAGCTTATTTAGCCCGGAATGTCAACGGCGACTTTAGTACTCTTGAAGGGGACATCATTTACCCTAGCGTTTCATGATCTTTGGCTAACGAACACAGGGTATCAAACTTAAGATCGGATACTAAAACAGAAAAATAAAACAGAATTTTTTTCCATGAAATGTTAGCTGTCAATCTTGCAATTAAATAGAATTTTAATGGTTAGCTAAGACGCACATTTTGAGTAGAAGCGGTAATGATAATTTCGAGTTGCCACTGCTTAACTTGATGGATGAGTTTCAATGAGGAACCAACAATGAACCATGAAAAATGATAATCAACAAAGGAGTTGTGTATATAAATATATATATATATATATATATATATATATATATATATATATATATATATATATAAGGTCTAAAGAAGTTTTTTAATTAAATTCACCTGATACGAGTAGGCTCTACATAACCCATCCAAATAAGCTATACATAATTCCTTCAATTTCTTATTGTTTAATTTTCTTCGTTACAAGTTCTGAACTTCTGTCTTCATATGAGCTTTCACTAAATCAGCTAAGAGGCGAGTTAAACACTATCCATGGCAGAATCAGAACCCCAAGTCAAATTAAAAAAAAAGAAAACCAAAAATCCAACCTAAGATTTCCAACAACACATTTTTAGAAGAATACATATTATGTCTTTACACAAACGTCTTCGTAATGGTAATGTCAGATAAAGGAATTTATTATATTAGTAATACCATTACATGACAAAACTCTCATAATTACTTTGAGAGGCAAGAGACCTCTTAAGTAATATTGTTAAGAAGTTGTTATAGGGAAAAACCAGTCTTGAGCGACAAGAGGCCCTATCCCATTTAATAATGCTCCCTAAAAATGGTTAATCCTTGTTCACAAAGAAAAAGGAAGCATTCTTTTTTTATTTCCCTTTTTAATCAAATGGCAAAAAGAAAACTTCCACGCCGGGAAGTATGAGATGAAAGGGATAATGTCGATGAAGATTAATCAGTAGGTTAAGTCTTAAAAGGTATTAAATTTTTTAGGATTAAAGATTTTGCATATATCACTGAAAAGCGTATTTACTCTATAACTCAAACTCGTTACTTTCTTTAGTCGCTGCAACCTCACCATCCTTGTGAGCTAAGGATGGGGGGTTTGAAGGAGCCTATAGGTCTATCTGCTGAGTCATCAGTAGCCATTGCCTGGCTCTCCTTGATTCTAGCTTGGGTGGAAAGGAATCTTAGGCCCTGATAATATGTATATATGGTCAATCTCTAGGGCATTGCCCTGCTTGATAGGCCAATGTCATTGTCCCTTGTCTCTGCCACTCATGCGTAGCCTTTAAACCTTAAATCTGGCATTGAAGAAAGTTGTAGGTGTTTGCTGTATTTTCGTAGTGCGGAAATTTCTGGTTATGATCATAAATTAATGCATGACTTGCCAAAACAATGGTTTAGCATTACGCCACTTTACTCTGATAATTAGATTGATAACACTCCCGCAAACTGCATTGAAACCATAAATTATTTATATCTAAACCTTTGGTTTCTATTTAAGAAAAACATACATATTTGACTAAATGAAAACAGGTCAAGAATTTCTCAAAATTTAATCCAATTATTTGATGAGTGGATGCAAGTCTGAAACTCTGTCCCTTAAATGTAGTGTCGTTTTGAATACTGCTTCAAAATTAATTGCAGTTGACGTGTAGGTAAATGTTCGTTACAGGTACATAACGATTTCTGAAGTGATCAAACACTTTGTAAATAGAATTACATTATATCCATCAGTCATATCCTAGAAGATAAACTATAATACACATAAACGCCAAATTAAAGTCATAGATTTGAAGCATTTTCTTTGTTTTTTCTCTTCAAAATCGAGATTGGCTTCACTGTTTTGAAGACATAAAAGAAATGGAAACACACGCACACACATATATATATATATATATATATATATATATATATATATATATTTATATATATATATATATATATACATATATATATATATATATATATATATATATATATATATATATATATAATGTATATATATATATCACTAAATCTAAACTCTATGACTAAATCCTAACCAGTGGGAGGCCAAGGCCTTTG